>NW_015151438.1:274246-275796 GCF_000732505.1 Cyprinodon variegatus
ATAGATAGATAGATAGATAGATAGATAGATAGATAGATAGATAGATAGATAGATAGATAGATAGATAGATAGATAGATAGATAGATTACACTGGCCATTATATATAGATTACACTTGCCATTATATTATTAAAAGTACAGGTAATAATGCACTTATAATTATTAAGAATCATCATTTACAAAAAAAATACTGCTAATGGAAGGGAGACCAAAATAATAATCAGGTGGATTTCTCCACGTGAAACATTTGCAGTTGTGGCTAGGGTATTTCCTGTTGTTGTAGGAACTGCTGTGGGAGCAGCTGAGGTTGTTGTTTTAGAAACAGTGGTTGTTTCAATGCCAACTGTGGCTGTTGTCGAAGAAATAGCTGTAGTCATTGGAGTAATTGAAGTAACAGTAGTATTTTTAGGAGGAATGGTGGTTCTTGCAAGATAAACTCTGGTTGTTCTTGGAGGAACAATTGTAGCTGTTAAGATAGCTTTTCTATTTGAATCAGATACTATGTTTGTAGATATCAAAATGTCTTTAGTTGCTGTTGAAAGTTTTGTGGCTGTCATTGTAGGAAGAATTGTGATTGTCCCAGGACCTTTAGTTGTAGTAGTAGCTGCAACTGTTGTCTGAGGAACAGTTGCGGCTGTTGAAATAGTTGTTGGAGGAACAGTTGCAGGTGGTGGTGAAACAGTTCCAGTGTTTGAAGTAAATGTGATGTTTGATGCAGTTGCTGGACTAATAATGGAAGTTGTTGGAACATAGCTGGTTGGTAGAACATTTGAGGTTTTTGGAGTAGGTGTTGTTAATGGTTGAACCACTGTGGTTGTTGTACGAGAAACTATTAGGGGTGTTAGCTTGAACTTGGTTGTTGTAGAATCAATAGTGGTTGTTGTAGGAGAGATAATTGTAGTTCTTAGAGCAGTTGGGGTTTTTGTTGAAGAAACAACTGTAGGTGTTGGAGTAAGTGTGGTTCTTATTGGAGAAGCACTTATTGATGGAGTTATATTTGTTGAGGGAGCCACTGTGGCAGTTGTAGTTTGTGGAGTAACTTGGAAAATTGTAGTAGTAGCCATGGTTGTTGGAACAACTGTGCTTGTTGGTGGAGAAACAGGTGTGGTTCTTGGATTAAAAGTGATTGTTGTAGGAATGACATTATCTGTTGTAGAACCATTCATTTTAGTCATCGGAGTAACTGCAGTTTTTGATAAATGAGCCATTGTAGTTGCTGGACTAATGGTTGTAGTTGTTTGAACAAAGGTGGTTGGGAGAACATTTGTTGTTGTTGGAGTACCTGTTGTTATTGTTGGAGTAAAGACTGTAGTTGATGGAGCAACTGTTGTTGTTGTATGAGAAACATGTAAGGGTGTTTGCCTGAACTTGGTTGTTGTAGGATCAATGGTGGTTGTTGTAGGAGAGATTATTGTAGTTCTTAGAGCACTTGAGGTTCTTGTTGGAGAAACAACTTCAGGTGTCGGAGTAATTGTGGTTCTTGTTGGAGAATCGTTTATTGATGGAGTTACATTTGTTGAGGGAGCTACTGTGGCAGTTGTCGTTTGTGGA
>NW_015151438.1:278616-300022 GCF_000732505.1 Cyprinodon variegatus
TTACATTTGTTGAGGGAGCTACTGTGGCAGTTGTCGTTTGTGGAGTAACTTGGACAATTGTAGTAGTAGCCATGGTTGTTGGAACAACTGTGGTTGTTGGTAGAGGAACAGTTGTGGGTCCTTGATTAACAGTGATTGTTGTAGAAATTACATTTTCTGTTTTAGGACCATTAATTTTAGTTGTTTGAGTAACTGCAGTTTTTGATAAATGAGCAGCTGTAGTTGCTGGACTAATGGTTGTAGTCGCTGGAACAAAGGTGGTTTTCATTGTAGTTCTTGGAGAAATAGTTTTAGTTGGTGGAGTAATGGTGGTAGTTGTTGAACTGGCAGATTCAATAGGACTAGATGTAACAATGGTAATTGTAGGTTCAGCAGCTGTAAAAAAGTAAAAGATATTGTAGTGATAGTCAAATATGAAATTCTTCTAGTAATTGTATATACTAATCAATATTCCTATCTCATATTGAAAGAAATTAAATGTACTTTCAGACAACTAAAAATATAAACAACTATTTAAAATATCAATGTACCCCAAATGTTGGTGTATATTAGTTATCAATCTAACTAATAGCTGTTTTTTCTTGCTTGCTTTAAAATATCACCCTTTCTTAAATTATTTTTTCAAAAGTTACTGCCCCATTCTGGTACTAAACAAAGTTCACCCATGTATCTTAAATGAGTGTAGAATTGTTGCTCACATTCCTTATTATGAGCATTTTGAAGAGACTCTAACTATTCATATCAGGACTGCTAACAGTTTGCCTATAATTGTAAATATGTATGCTTTAAAAAACCCACTGTCGTCTATATCCAGCATGCACTGTAAAATAACTTGTTTAATCTCTCTATGAGATTTAAAGCATTATTTGATTTAAATATCATTATTTGATTTAAAGTCCCATATGGGACCTACAAACTGGTGATGGCTAACCAACCAGACATCGTGTTGATCGACAAACAGCAAAAAAAGGTTGTAGTGATAGATGTGGCAATCCCAAGTAACAGCAACATCAAGATGAAGGAACACGAGAAGCTTGAGAAATACCAAGGGCTGAAAGAGGAGCTAGAAAAGATGTGGAAAGTAAGAGCAGCAGTGGTGCCAGTGGTAATTGGAGCACTGGGTTCTCTGACCCCAAACTGGGAGAGTGGCTACAGCAGATTCCAGGTAGCACATCAGAGGTCTCTGTCCAGAAGACTGCAGTCCTAGGAACAGCTAAGATACTGCACAGAACCCTCAAACTCCCTCCGGTAGAGGACCCGAGCTTGAGGATGACACATACCACCCCACGAGGGGTGGGAAAATAGTTTTTTTTTTTAAATTGGGATGTCATTCTGACTAGAGAAGTGTGGTCAGATGGTGACTAAGAGAGGGAAGGTAGCCCACACAGAAGGGATCTCACTCCCAGAACGAACAATAGCAGATATTGAGGACAGCTACAAGTACACTGGAATCCCACAAGCAAATGGTAACCTTGAAGAGGTGACAAGGAAAGTGGCTACGGCCAAATACCTCCAACGAGTGAGGCAGATCCTAAGGAGCCAGCTCAATGGCAAGATAAGTATTGGGCAATAAATAGCTACGCTCCAGCAGTAATCAGATACCCTGCAGGAAAAATAAGCTGGCAAAAGAAGGAGGTACAGGCCACAGATGTTAAGACACGATATATATATATATTTTTTTGTTCATGTGTTTCTTTTCATCTCTCTTAAGACAAAAACATTCAAAGAACCACTTCAAACTTTGCATATATTACCTGTTAGAAATAGAAGATATAATATGCATCGTCGAAACCCCATTTTGACTTCAGTGTAGCCTGCAAAATCCAATAATACATATTGTGATCTACCAAAACTTGTACATAAACATTCAACCAAAATTATAAGCCCAAAAAATACTTTGCAAAAACTTTTCTTTAACTACACATGCTCATGTCCGCCAAGATTTAGCTTAAATATTAAATCTTAGCTATTTTTTCCCCCCATGCTACAGCACATTTTAAGTCTTTTCATTACAGTAACAAAAGTTAATATTTTTGCTTGCTCTAAATGTTAAAATTCCAGGTGGAATAAAATATTTTATGATTTGCAAATACAAATCATATACAGATATATACAAATCATAACCCCAAATTTTAACAATTTGAAACTTTTCCTTAACTGGGATTTAACGACCCTTCAGAACCCCCTAACAACCATTAAAACCCCCCATGTGAACTCCTTGGCCAATCCAGTGGGAGGGACCAGAGCAAATCTTCACGTTCAGGGGTCTGCTTCACAAAGCAGGTTTAACAAACTCAGATTCAAATCTGCAACTCTAAATGTGAGGAGAGGTTTTTGACACTATGCCCTAGTGTTTAGAGCATAGTGTTTGGAATCTTGAGGTTGTGATTTTGTAGCCTTGTGGGACCATCCTGATCTCGCAAGCTTTCAAGGTTTCACTCGCAGATCAGTCTGGAGACTCTCCGTTCAAGAAAATTTGGAGCCTTTCACCAAACGAACGTCCAATGAGCGTTGGCTTTGAGGCGGGTTGTGTCATGATCTGGCCTGTTTGCTCTCCCCTAATTAGTAATTCCTCTCACCTGCCCTCTTCCTTCCCAGCCTCAATTATAATTTATTCCCCTCACCTGTTTCCTCTGGTTTATATTCAGTTCAGCCTGAGCATTCAGTGCCAGATCATTACTTGTCTTTCTGTTAGTCTGTCTGTTTGGTTTTTTGTCATGGTTCCTGTCCTGGATCATAGCAGCCAGTGGAAAGAGGGTTTTGGTGTTTGTCTCGTCTCCTGATCGTCCACTGTTCCTCCCCCGTGGAGTCCTCTGGGTTTTTCGCTCATTATGGGGGGAGGTTCAGTTTTTATCAAAGTAAGCCTGGCTCCACGGAGGAGACCAGTTTAAAGTCCAGCTTCAAGTTCCGGTTCCTACGTCCTGTCTCGGCTACCCTCTTCCACTGAGCCTGCCTGTCTTCACCTGATCCTGTCTGCTCCTGTGCGTGACCACCTGGTCATGCTTCTGGTCCCAGTCTGACTCTGAACCCTCCTGGAAGCCTGTGCATGCCTGGAAGTCTGGATCCTGCCACCTGTCTCTGTTCCTGTCTGATCTGGATCCTGCCTGTTCCTGTCTGTTCCTGTCTGTTCTGGATCCCTCACCAGGATCAGCTTCCAGCATAACCTCTGGGACTGCAGCACTGGGGACACTCGTGGTCTGGACTGTTAACCAGAGTGCCTGAGATTGGGCGGTGCCCCGCCCCCCCCACCTGCAGTGTCCGGGAGCCACAGCTCCACTTTAGTTTTGTTTTATTTAATAAACGTTTGAACTTTCCTACTGACTGTCTCGCCTTGAATACTGGGTCCATCTGTCCTCGGTTCATGACAGGTTGAGGTGTGACGCAACAAGAAGCGCAACAGTTCAGTCTAAAGAACATGGTGGCTTCAGCCGATGAAACTAGCGTTAGTGTGGCTATCAAGCAAGTTTTATCGGAATTACAGAGTATTTCTTCACTGAAAGAAGAGCAAAACACTGCTCTGGAGGCTTTTCTCAGAGGGAAAGATGTTTTTGCTCTTCTCCCGACTGGTTTCGGCAAGAGTAGTCTGGCTTGTGGTTGTGTTTTTGTCGTCGCTCTGTTAGTACGTCATATGCTTCGTTGATCTGATTGGTTTATTTGGCCCGTCTATCACCAACATAGGCCAATCAGCTAACCAGTATTTTCGCCCCTTCCCAAAATTACTTCAACGGAAGGTTTCCAGATGGATATGCGGAGCAAATCCATCTGGCGGAGTCAGGTTAGTGATTTTGATCCCCACTGCCACAGACTGCCACTCGGGGTCTCTGAGCAAGACCCTTAACTACACACTGCTCCCCGGGTGCCCCATGATGGCAGCCCACTGTTCCCCAAGGGGATGGGTTAAATGCAGAGGTACATTTCCGCAATGTGAGTTTAATGAATTTAATTATTAAATTGATCTAGCATAATGTCGGGAACTCTGAGTTTTTGGTTTCACAATGGCCGTTATGTATTAGTTCAGTCAACTCCAAGTAGAACCATTCAGAGATTTTAGCACGTGCGCAACAAGTATGAAAAGCCATTATCAGTAGAGCACCGATTTGACGAGTCACCATGGCAACAGGCAAAAGGAAGTGCCTATTTCACCCCAATGGAACTACAGATTTTAATGAAGAAATAAAAAAATTAAAAAAGGTGAATTTGTTTAAAAGACAGAGAAATAGAGGTACAACTGCAAAGAAGAGGAAGATGGCGAAGGAGAAGATTGTTGCTCGGGTTAATGCATAGGTTTATATAAAGTGGGCTATGGCAGGCCATTTTTACATTTATTGAAAACACTCCTCTCTGTTGTTCCATTTGTAGATCACTAAAATAAGATTCTTCCAGATAAAAATCACTCTCCCAGACCTAACTGCAATAATATATTTATTAAATTACATTTCTGTTGCAGAAACTGAATTTCAGAAAGTAAAAAACACAAAATTATACTAGTAAGAAGTGGCCGTTCTTACATTTATCAGCTTGACTGAATATGTATTTATGGTATCTGAAATACATTTTTTCATAGTTAAAATAAGAAAAAAATCCTACCAGTAATTTTATGAAAATGGAAGTCTTAAATTAATTTATAGACATCCAGAATGTATATTCTAGATGTGGATAATGTTATTTCTTTTATAAATGGTAATTTAGACAAATAATTTTTTTTTTTTTCAGATATCAGGAATACATATTCAGTAAAACTAGTACATATCAAAATGGAAATATATCTATTTAGGTGAAATGTTCTGGCTGTGGGTGAAAATGAAGTCCAAAAACTAATATATAGAACCCGTGCATCATCATGGATCCCTCCTCATGTTTATTCAGTCTTTTTTTTACACAGTAAATACTAAGTGGCAATTTTCAGCCATGCTTCGGATGTTATCATCCCAATAAATGGTTATTATTAGCAGCTATCAGGCCCATAGCATGGTTTCAGATTGTGCCAGTAGGCTCAGTAGGTTATCACTGAGGGAGTTTTAATCGTAACTCTAAAGTAATTTAGTTTCCCCGTGGAATTCATGAATCTATTTATGTGCAATCTGAAAATGATTTCAGTAGTTCTTCATGTACTTTAACATAACTTAATAAAAAGAAAATGATCCGCAGTTCGCTTATATTAAACAAACCAAAAACAAGTAATCTTATGCCCTGGGGAGAATGTTACTGAAACAGAGGTTGAGGAATCTCTCTTTGTGAAATGGAAAAGTCAGAGTTTCCCTGTTTTCAGGGTTAGAAGAGCTTTTTTTGGTAACATGCTTCTTGAAATGGATCCCAGTTGCCTAGATGGAACTTTTTCAAGCTTGACCATGACCTGGATGACTGAGAATCTTCACTAATAAAAAAATCTAAAAACATCAAAAACATTCATGACTAAAAGATTGTTCGATCAGGACCAAAAGAAATTAATCTTAATATTCTGGTTGTATTGAATGTGGGGATCTTAGCTTAGCAGGAACCCAAAAGCAAATTATGTTGGTTATGCTCCTGTTAACATAACTGGGATGGTTCAAATTTGTTAATATTGCTGTGAATGAAAATGCAATATCCCATTTAGCATGCCTATTTGTATAACAAATATTAACAATGTAAAAGAAAAATTAATATATAGAGCAAAACAAGGATACATGGTGCAATGAGTTAACTCTATATTTTCAATTATTTGCAAAAGGGCATACAATTGTGCTTAAAATTGACTAAGGAAAAGCACAAAGATATTCTTATATTGTGACTAAAAAGTAAAAAAAATATATACTCACCCTTAAATGAAATTAAGGTAGTTTTTAATTGCAATTTCAGTTACATCATAATACTCTCATGTTGCATTAATTTATATCTCTTTTAAGGAATGCTGAATATTTCCTCTGTAATTTTCCCATACCTTACTGATGTAGGATGATATCTTTCATTAGTGAGATGATTTCCAGGCTTAGATGTTAAGCATCCTTCTTGAAGTTGCTTGTAGAACCGACTATGTCAGTCATTATAAAGCCTAATGAGTTCCTGTTAAGTTTGTCTGTATAAAAATAACTATTTCTGCCTACTCCTATTATTCAAAGCAGTTACGTGCAAACCAAACATTGATCTATTTGAATGTTTTATCCACCTCTGTTCAGCTGTATGTGAATCAGGCAAATGTTAATTATGAAGAATTTTAAAGAATGTTGTAGAAACAAGAGATTCAAAATGATAATGGAGATACTGGCCGTTTATTAAGTAAAGTGAAAGGTAACAGTTAAATTAGAAACTACAGTGTAATCGTCCCAAGACTCTTTCACTCCTTTCTCTTTCAAATTACTGGATGACTTGCAATTTCTGTTCCATTGCAACTGCTACACTGCTGATGCTGAATGTTATACAATTCTGCCTTGGAAAATAAGTGCACACATGTTAATGGACTTTACCTGAGCATACAACATCATCATCATCCTTATATGGCAAGGAGCTGGCCTGGGTTGAAAGTCCGCTTAGGAGCGCTTTTTTAGCTAAATATTTCTAATCAGAAATATTTGATATAAATACTTCATTTACAGTACCAAAACACTTTTATAAAAACAATTAAAACTTTTCAATTATTGATTTGTGAAAATAAAAGCTATATTCCATTTAAATAAAACTTATAATAAACAAAGCACATCTCAAGACATTTTTGCAGGACCTATTGCCAACCCTGATGTACACATTGCACTTATACCAGCACTATTTTGTTTGGATCCTGCTCCAGTTTCCTGCTTCTTCCTCCTATACCTCCTCCTCCTCCATCACCCTTTCCCTCTGCATCAATTCCATGACTATGACTAACACTGGCCCTCTTAACTAGTAAAAAATTAGACACGAAACTACAATACAAATGACAGCTTAAGGCAAGCACTGCAGAAACAAAGTAAGTGAATTATGTTTGTGCATTTCGGAGACGCTTTTATCCAAAGTGACTTACAAAGTAGAAGCAATTTTACAGTTACCACCACAGGGCTATCAACTCTCACCCATTGGGTGTGAGACTCAAGCATCTCAATGTCCTCACACCCTCACACTACGTATCCCCAATTTTTCATGCTAAATCATCATTAAATCATTAAAACTTAATTCCATTCCACTTATTTATATATAAAAATACCAAGCTGATAAAAAATCCATTCCGCGTTTTCAACACAACCTTAGTGCTAACACAGGAGGACATGCCAGCTTCATATCCAGTCTGTATTTTTGCACCAGGCCACCTATTCACAGCAGAGGTGAGGGACCTGCGCCAGATATGAAAAAAAATCTGGGATTTTGGAGCAGTTATTATGAGGTATCAATGGTGTAACAACACAACAATAAGCCCATTAAGCAACATTATCTGGGTCGGCCACATATGAAGTACATCACCCCTGATTTAGTCCCAGTTTTAGTCCATGTTTTGCTCACAAGTTAAATCATTGCTCAGTTTAGTGTATTAATCTCCCGTTGGATTTTAGGACTAATTAAACCAACAATAAACTAAACTAAATTCTTAAGGCTTTGAGGTATTCCTCTCAAACCCATAGTGTCCACAAAAAGATATAGAACCATTGCATTTTATTTTTTAAAAGATCAGCCACCCAAGGAAAAAAGAACCACATTCAGAGTGGAGGTGGAGAACAACTTGGGTTAGCTAGGATTGATAGAAGAGGAACCAAAAGGATGTTCTTATTTTATTATTACTTATCTTATTCATGTATTCTCATTTTGGCCCATTGGATATGTTCTAAAACTTTTCATCACATCTACCAAAAATCAAACATCCACAGAAGTGCTGTCTTGTGTCATGGTAAGTTTTTATTGAATCTACAGCCTCCTAGAAGGTCTGAATTGTTTAGCTGTTTTGTCAATTGTAAAAAAACTATTAAGATGATAATTTAAGATTTGTAATCCTTTGCCTATCACCAAATATTCATACACAGTTTAGTTTGAACAAGAGTCAACTTCAGTGGTTACTGTATAAGTGCCAGTTGTAAAATTCTTTGTTTAAAGTATATTTAAGATGCAAGTATTTTAGTAGGGCCCATACTGCTTCTCTTCAATTCTCTGAAAATCACCAGAATATAGAAAGTAATGTATATTGTGTGAAAGATTTTCCACATTCCACAGTACAGAAAATAATCTGAAGTCAGGAAATTTAAAAGCAACTGCCAATATACCAAGCTCTTTCTATACAAGGAAATGCTAAAATGTCTCTCTGAAGAGTTCAAAATATCATCATGGGACTGCATCCGTTTTTTTGCTACAGTTAACATGAAACTGCCAATTCTTTAAAAGTCCACAATGATCTTTGTTTTTTTGTACTGGTAACATCACTGTCTCACCTTTTAACCTTCTGCCTTTATGCTGACCCATCCCCTCTGGTAATGAGCCAGAAAATGGTTGTAGGAACAGGAAATATTAACTGTGAGCACTGTGACATACTCCTTGGACTCCAGGCAGCCCACAGCATGCATCAATTCCAGGCAAGTTTGTGGAAGCCTTTAGCATACTGATGTGAGACAAACACAAGATTGATGAACTTCATACCTATCACTAACCTCTCACAACTATTAATGAGAACAATTTGATTAAAGTTGTTATGATGAGACATTGTCTGGACTTTAGTCACAGGAACAATAAGGCATGCAGAGACAGAAGCCTAGGACTGTGTTTTTAAGTGTCCATTACAACAAATAATAGGTCATATGGCCATGATGATTTTACTGGCTCAAAAAAGCATTCAGTCTCTGTGTTACTTTATGTCGAAGTCAGGGAAATATGAGGTCAGAACTGACGGAAAACTAACCTGGGATTAAAGATATGTGACACCCAGTTTTGCATTGTGTTTGCATTCTGATTTGAATTGTTCAAATATTGAAGATAAGCTGCTCACTCTTACTCAACAGATGTATGACTTCCTATGACTGTGTGCTTGATACTGGTGATGCAAAAGTATAGTTTTTGAATGTTGGTGATGTGAAAAATTGGCATTAAGATTAAGGTTGCACATTTTAAGACATTAAACATACTGTATATCCTTGTTTATCTTCAGTTTAGCCAGAGTTAGCAGATACATGTAGGGCCTTTGTGCTTGTTTTATGTCTAAATGTTTACAGCTGCCTTCCACCAGAGGTCTTCAACCTGTGGTTCTCAGATCCCACTGTCCAACTTTTTTTAGATGTTTCCTTACCTCCACACACCTGAATTATGTGGCAGTATGCCCCGTGGGCTCTGAACGTACCACGCAAGTGCCGAATCTAATTGGTTCTGGCACTGTCAGTAGGGCCCTCCATCACCTGGTCATCAAGTTTTCCTTCCAGGTTTAGACCTCTGTGTTTGCTGGCACAGCATGCCAGCTGCATACGGAAGCGCGCTTGATGATGCGCTTAAACTAAACACTGATCAAGCCTTCTTGTGGTAAGAAGTTTCTCACACCCTTATTCTCTGTTAGTCTAGCCTTAGCTCAGCTTTACTGGTATAGCCAGGTGTCCCATACAAGCTGCCTGATTCTGCTCCCTGCCAGAGACACTACATAGAACTCTAAACTCCAAACTCATCTTTGCTTCAGTGTTGCTCATTCATGTAGTGGCTGGAGCACGACTGTAATTTAAACATACATGAAATAAACTGAGACTTGCTGAAAAAGTAGCAAAACAAATAAATGTGTATTTTTTATGGATAATTGAAAATTTTATGGATAAATTAAAATTATCACCAATAAACTAAATAAATAAGTAAAGAAACAAAATCCAAAAAATCTTAAATCTTACCTGAATTTAATGCAAAACTTCGGATAAATACTTCTCCAAAATCTGTCCTGTAGATAATGTCGTACGGTAGAGAAAGCAAAATAATTGAAAATAAAGAAAAAAAAAACATATAACAATTACTTTTCAATACTATAAATTCTCGATCTCCATTATTATATAACCATTAAAAATATATTTGAATGGCACTTACAGCTGCTATGACTTTTGGCGCAAGAGCCTTAAACTGTTGGGTGTCTCTGTTATCAAGTTCTTCAACATATGGTTCAGAAATAATTGCTTCAACTACAAACACTCGAGCAGGACCTGTTGTTGTTGTAGCCAGAGCAGCTGCCGTTGTGGTTGCAGCAGCTGTGGTGGTTGGGGTTTGAGTTGTTGGAGTTGTGGTTTGAGATGCTGCTGTTGTGGTAAAAGTGGCTGTAATGGTGGTGGAATCAGCTGTTGTTTTGATCGGGGCAGCAGCTGTTATGGTTGGACCCGCTATTGTTGGAATAGGAGCGGCAGTCGTAGTACGAACAGCCGTTGTAGTATGAGCAGCTGTCGTTGTAGTAAGAGCAGCCGTTGTGGTAAGAGTGGCTTTTTTTGTAGGGCCGGATTTAGTTGTGGTTGGAATGGCTGTTGCAATAGGGGCCACTGTAGTAGTGGTGGGAGCAACTGTTATAGTAGAAGCAGTAGTTGGTGTAGTTGAAGCACCTGATTTTGTGGTCAGACGAGCTGTTGTTGTGGGTTAAGAGAGTTTTGTTGTGGTGGTAGGAGGAGCTTTTGTTGTAGTAAGAGCAGTAGTTTTGGTAAGAGCAGCTTGTGTAGTTGTAGGAGCAGCTGTTGTTGTGGTCAAAAGAGCTCTTATTGTGGTAGAAGCAGTTGTTGTTGTGGTATAGTAGGAGCAGCTGTTGTTGTGGTAGATGCAGCTGTAATTGTGGAAGAATTGCAGTTTTGGTAAGAGCAGCTGTTGTGGTAGGAGTAGCTGTTGTTGTGGTAGGAGGAGGTGTCGTGGTAGATGCAGATGTTGTAGTGGTAGGGACAGCTGTTGTTGTAGTAGGAGCAGCTGTAGTTATTGTAGGAATAGCAGTTGTGGTAGGAGTAGCTGTCATTGTGGTTGGTGCAGCTGTTGTCATGGTAGGTGCAGCTGCCACTGTGGTAGGAGCAGTCATGGTTGGAGCTGCTGCCGTGGTGGTTGGAGCAGCGGTCTTTGTGGTAAGGGTGGCACTTGTTGTGGTAAGAGTGGCTGTTGCAGAATTTTACCAAGGTCAACAGAAGCAGCTGTTGTAGTGGTAGGAATTAATCAATGTTGGTTTTGTATCATTCTTATCTTTCAGTATGTTTTGATTTCAATTAGAAGTTATGCTTTTTCTCATCCATTTCAATTTTAAGATAACTCATTCTCCATTTCCCCCATTGTAAAACTTTGCGACTTAACTCAAGATCGACCATGCACCTGGTAAAATTTAGAAACTGAAGTTAATGTGGTTTATACAGCAAAGGAAAATTGTTTCAATATTGCCACTGACTTGAATTAAGTTGTTTGAACCTAATACTTCAATCAGATAATAAAGCTTTGGTCTAACTAAATGAAAACTGTCTTTGCCTAATCAATCAAGCAAACACTGTTTAATTACTTTCTCCACATCATCCGATAAAATAAATGAAATACAATAAAATAAATTAAAGTTTCAAGTTACTGGAACCCGAATTCCTGAATTGGACTCAGGAATGTGTTGCTTAATCTGTAAAAAAAAACCAAACAATTTATTTGCACCATGCTAAAACAGATCTATAACTCTTCATGTTTGAGTAAACATTTGCAAAGATGATATCAAAATTTGCCTTTTAGGCTTTTGCTTAGGCTATTGCTAAGCAAGGGTAATCCAATCCAAGGAGGGTAATCCAAGCTGTGGTCAGATGACATGTCCAATAAGTGGGATCCAGGTAGCAGCCCGGACAAATAGAACAGGCAAAACTCAGAGGGGCAGAAACAGGTCAGAAACAGGCAAGGGCAGATATCTGCCTAAGAGCCAGGAACCCTCTGGAGGCCTCTCTGCTGGGAACAATAGGGCTGAAAACTCAGATTCATTCCTTGGACAATCTCTTCTATGAGCTACACATTAGGAAATGTTTNAGTTGTTGTAGTGGGAGCAGCAGTTGTTGTGGTAGGAGCAGCTGTTGTTGTGGTTGGAGCAGCTGTCGTCGTTGTGGGAGCAGCAGTTGTTGTGGTAGGAGCAGCAGTTGTTGTGGTGGGAGCAGCCATTGTTGTAGTGGGAGCAGCAGTTTTAGTGGGAGCGGCGGTTGTTGTGGTAGGAGTGGCTGTTGTTGTGGAGGGAGCAGCAGTTGTTGTGGTAGGAGCAGCTGTTGTGGTTGGAGAAGCTGTTGTCGTTGTTTGAGCAGTAGTTGTTGTGGGAGCAGCTGTTGTTGTGGTAGGAGCAGTATCTGTTGTTGTAGGAGCAGCTGTTGTGGTTGGAGCAGCTGTCGTCGTTGTGGGAGCGACAGTTGTTGTGGTAGGAGCAGCTGTTGTTGTAGTGGTGGGAACAGCTGTTGTGGTGGGAGCAGCAGTTGTTGTGGAAGGAACAGCTGTTGTTGTGGAAGGAGCAGCTGTTGTGATTGTAGCAGCATTTGATGTGGTTGCAGCAGCTGTTGTGGTTGAAAGAATAATATATGTAATTATTATTTTATTTCAAGGCCACAGACCTATAGTGAAACTGTAAATGTATTTATATGAACTTACCCTTTATTAGGAGTAGTATCACAAATATTTCTTTAGCCCCCATTATCAGTGTTTACCTGTATTTTTACACAATAGCAATTTATTATTTGTAATAATACAGACAGGTCTGTAGTAAAATAACTAATATGTTGTCATAAAAGGAAATTGAAAAAGGTACAGCTTTTCATACAGTTAATGAATATTTCCATTTCATAAAGTGCAGCAACATTCAAATGTTAACAGTGTCTCAGGAAAAAAATAAAACATGGTGCAAAAAACTTTTGCCACTTACTGCACTTCTTGTCACTACTTTTTGTGGCATGCTTAATTAAACATGTTAAAATGCTTGCCAATATTAATGGTAGATCCATAAAATATGCAAGACATAATTTAAAGTGAACCTCAACAATCAGGTCCCACAAGGGAGATGACATTTAAACTATTATTTCACATAAACCTGCTAAAAACGTGCCTTATGGTGAATTATGGAAATTATGAATACTTGCTAGTTACGTGTTTATTTTACATCCATCCATCCATTTTCTGTCACGTCTTATCCCAACTGGGGTCGCTAAAACGTAATTCAGAGACTTATATATCAAGACAGTTAAAAGCTTAAAAAAATTGACTACCATGTATGTGCTAAGTTCTTGGGTACAAATCAATACATTTCTGGAACTTCAACTGATTTCTTTGGGTTAAATCAAGCTCTTTACACTACATTTATTCTAACCTGGGTGACACACACAGCGAAAAGATTTCACTAGAAAAGGTGTTTAGACATGAATAAAATAAGGTATTTAGTGCTTGTACCCTGGCAGAAAAAGTTGATGCTGTAAATTGACATTAGCTTGCATGATTAACTGACGAAAAGGATTAGAGTAGCCTGAGAGTGAAGGAGAAGATGAGTGAAATAGAATATGAAATAGAATATTATTGGCTTTGAAGGGGGGGGTGTCCCAACATTGACTGGCTGGAGACTGAACATACCACATCAGCAGGTAGTCTAGATGAGGCTGATGAGAGTCTTCAAAATTGAACTTTTGCTTAAGCTTAATTAATTAGATTCCAGAAAACTCTTTAAAAATGTATTAAATATTTAGTTTAAAAAAAATAAAAAAATACATTGTTAAAAAGGGCCATACATATAATATAATTATGAGTTATTTGAATTGCTTATCAGTATCTTTTTAGACAACAACTAACTAACTATAAAGACAACTATTAACTATAAAGTTTGAGGAAAACATGATAGTAATGTTGATTATTACTAAAAGGCATTGCCCCATGATATATCTCATCTTCCATCTAAAGGAGGGTAAAGAGACAGACAGCAGCCATCTGTTAAACTTTCAGGTAATGGCCACAGAGCGCTTCTGTACTGTGCAGCTGCCATTTCACCAAACTGCTTTTAAAGAATTGGTGATATGGGTTATATAGGTGACCATTTTCATATGAAAGGTTGTCTTCGAAATATTAGCTTAAAATATGTGAAATGTGTAAAGGTTCTCTTTTGAACCTAAAACAATGAAATCTGTCATCAACCTGAGGGAGGGTTTGATCTTATATCATGAACTATTAGTTATCAGTTATTGAGTAATTAACGTAGATAATACTTTTTATTCAATTTCATTGTCATGTTCCTTCTGTGATATGAGATTTGTTTTTTTTTTCTTTCCTTTTGTTTTTTTGGGGGTTCTGTCTGTTCTCTCTCTGAGAGACGGACGGACGGACGGACGGACGGACATAATATAATAGTGGTTTGACTGGTTTCCAAGCAACTTAAAAATTTTAGTGGTGTTTTTAACAAGAAAATTCTAGGTTAAGCTTTTGGAGTGTAGTGTTAGAAATGTACGTACCGAAAGTAGTGGCTGATTTTAGAAATTTCACAATTCTCTCCTAATCCTCCTCAAACTGATGGTTAACCACTCGGCTGCTAAACCTTATATATTACTGTCGTATAAGTATGACATAAGTGTAAAAAATTTGCTTTGAACTGCTTAAGATATGAAAACAACTCACGGGTAAGCTGTTATCGCTAACATCGTTCACATTCCTATTGTTTAAGTGAACAAACCAGATGTCATTGTCACTCCCCCTCCATTATTGTTAATTAAAAGGGTGTAAATCTTCAAATGCAAAAAGCTTTCATAGCTACAATTTTTATTGTATTTATGCAGGCTATGCAAGAACTGGTATTATTTGACCTCAGAGCAGCTTTTAACACTATTGATTTTTATTTTTTTTTTATTTTATTAGAGCCCCTGCTACAATGGTTTGGCATTGATACAGGACTCAATTCGTTTAAATCCTACTTGAAAGACAAGGACATTTTTTTATCAGTAAGTAACTTTTTAAGAACTGAAAAATCACATGTTGCGTTCCCCAAAGGTCAATCTAAAGTCCTTTTCTGTTCACAACCTACAGGCTTCCCCTATTTCAGATTATAATAAACCCCAACTTAAGTTAACATAAGTATGCAGATGACACACAGCTTTACCTTACAATTTAACCAGGTAACTACCTATAAATGTACTGGTTAAATTAATGCCACTGCAATCTATTTTTCCTATTTTTTTTTATCTACAGCCCTTTCAGTTGTCTTGTTGCTGAATCAACTGCTGCAATCAAATTTCCTGCACACTTTCCTCAAACTCTGTCAAATTTCTCAGAAAGATTTATTAAAGTAGCATTTACCAACCGAAATGATGTGTAAAATTTTGCAGATAGACAATAATGCCTTAAAATAGACCTTAAGTAAATGTTAAAAAGTTTTGAGAATGCAAAGGTCGCTGCAAAGTAAAATGTTCATATTAAAATGTCAATAACAAAGACGTTATATTGCTGAGCATTTAAGGTATATTACATTTGCATATGCACCACCATCCCTAAAGTTTAAATTTAGACATGCATGAACAAAAAATGTCTCTTTTTGTTTTCTCCAAGACTACAATGAAGAATGTTTAAGGGTAAAAGCATTTACACTTTAAATGTACAAATATACGGAAATACATAACATCCATCCATTTTCTGTCACGCTTTTCCCAAGCGGGGTCGCGAGGGGTACTGGTGCCTGTCTTCAGCTGTCTATGGGTGAGAGGCGGGGTACACCCCGGATAGTTCGCCAGTCGATTGCAGGAAATACATAAGACATTTTTTATTCAAAATATCTTAAATCGTTTTGTCTTCAGTTATGTAACAATCTTGAAATTGTTTTTGGAAGATGTCTGGTTTTAATATAAACAGGAGCAAACCTGGTCAAACCCACATATTCACTTCAGTTTTTTTACATCACAATGTGGCGTTAACATCAAAAGTCCTCTCAAGGGACTTTATTGAGATAATACTGTGATTGATTGCATCCAGTCTTTGACTTGCAAGACATGCACCTGCTGAAGGAGTTTGCGCAGACATGAAGCTTAAAGGCACTCCTCGGACTTTGTGACCTAAATATTTGACGCCTATGAGCTATTTTAAAAGATTCCTCAGGCCAATATACAGCACTTGACACTATCAATGCTAAGAGTGGGGCCCCCTTCTTGAAATATTTTCCTCTCTAACAGGAACAGTATTAATTCTCATGCATGAGCATCTCCAGCCTGCAGCTTCTCATCATTAATTAGGCTAAATCCTCTGATAGTGGCTTTTCAATATCCCCTGCGGATTTTCTACCCCCGTCCACTGTTAAAGCCAAGTTATGGCAGAATAGTCAGTGGGTTGTGCGCTGCTTCTGTTGGATGAATCAATGTCAGTTTTGTATTGTTCTTATGTATCTTTCAGTCTGTTTTGAATTCAATTAGAATTTATGCTTTGTCTCATCCATTTCAATTTTAATATAACTCATTTTCCATTTCCCCCATTGTAAAACTTTGCGACTTAACTCAAGATCGACCGTTCACCTCCTGCCCTTTAATTTAGACTTCTCTTTGGTAAAATTTAGAAACTGAAGTTAATGTGATTTATACAGCAAACATAAATTGTTTCAATATTGCCACTGACTTGAATTAAGTTATTTGAACCTACTACTTGAAGTGTAATCGGATAATAATGCTTTAGTCTAACTGCATGAAAACTGTCTTCACCTAGTTAATCAAACAAACACTGTTTAATTACTTTCTCCGCATCATTCGATAAAATAAATGAAATAGAATAAAATAAATAAAAGTTTCAAGTTACTGGAAACCCAAATTCCTGAATAAAACAGCTCTACAAAACTTCATGTTTGAGTAAACATTTGCAAAGATGACATTGAAAATCACCTTTTAGGCTTTTGCTTAGACTATTGCTAAGCAAGAGTAATCCAATCCAAGGAGGGTAATCCAAGCTGTGGTTAGATAACAGGTCCAATAGGTGGGATCCAGGTAAAAGCCCGGACACACAGAGGTCTTGGGCAGAAACGGGCAAGGGCGGATACCTGCCTAAGAGCCCGGAGACCTCTGGAGGCCTCTCTGCTGGGAACAATAGGGCTGAAAACTCAGATTCATTCCTTGGACAATCTCTTCTATGAGCTACACATTAGGAAATGTTTTGCCACTCCAACGTTTCGAACAATTTAGCATTGCCTGCTAATAACGAGATCACGTAGGTCATCTTGGCAAGATCAGAAGGAAACGCGGAAGGCTGCAGCTTAAAGTGGATCTCGCACTGGGTCAAAAAGGGGTGGATGTTCTTCCGACTCACCCCTAAATAACTATGTGCTCGACAAGCGAGGCTCTTGGCCGACCCCTCTAGCTGGCCGAAGCATGAGCGTTTTGGTCACTGATCTTTTTTTCCGCTTTAGCCCCACATCCATTCGACCCCTCCCCTACTTAAATGCTCAAGAGTTTTCTTTTTGAGTTTTCAGTTATACTTTTATTCCTGTCTAGTTTATTGGTTTCATATTCATTTGGTGGTATTGTAGTTTTTTTTTTTTTTTTATTCTTATGCATTTCTTGTTTACCCTCTGTTAGCCCTCTTTTGTCATCCTCCTTCTCCTAGCTCCCCTCTAAATTCTTCTGTCCACACCTACCCCCAATCTGCTGATTAGCCTGGCTTTTGTTTAGTCTCTCATTTATTCTTAAGACAGTTTAAGACATCCTAAGACAGCTAATTTCTCTGTTTTTCTTTTTTTATTGAAAAAAAAAAAAACACTGACTAAATTTAAGGCTTCTGAGGTATTAATGCACCAATTGTATTACCTAACAAAAGAGAAAATTGTACATATAACAAATGTCTAGACAAGGCAAAACAAATCTATACTACAACTCTGCAATCCTGCTTTAAGTTGTTGAAAATATGACAAATTTACAACAGTAGAAGGAAGTTTTGTTATAACACCCTGGATCTTAGAAAATGCTAAACAGATAAGAGAACTTAGTGAATTTATCTTCTAGACCAGGTGTTGAGACCCTCAGTTGAATTAGGATAATGATGGGGACATTCAGGAAGAATGTTTGAGGAGTAGAAGCACTCTTGGACTGCTGTTGGATTCACACTTTTTTTATACTTTCTTGAAATCTCATCTAAAGATTAAAGTACAGTATTTTATTCTTTAGAAGGTAACATTCCTGTAAACTAACTTTATCATGTCCACTGTCAGAAAAAAAAAGAAATCTTCTGAAAGGATGGAAAAAGCAGTCATAGGCACTCAAAGGCAGAGACCCCATCTGCGGAAATTCAAGTTGTGCAAGGGTCTCTGAACTCCCCCATGGGTAGCATTAACTCTACTATGGCAGATCACAGGCAGCGTATTTGCTATTTGGATGGTGATACAACTACCTCAGACACTCACATTTAATGCTTTCATGTTATTGGCTTACCACAGGTAGAGCTCATTGTCTATCCGCTTTTCTTTTTCTCAGGGTTTGTCCAAAGACTTTGGTCATGACACACTCCCCTCCCCTCCTGTGATAGACAGTGAGCATCAGACCCCTGACTTCAAGCCCCCCTCAGGATTGCTCCCTCGCCCTCTCATCCTGCACTATCCTAGTACTTCAATTTGTTCCTCTCTCTATGACATGACTGTTCCTCAAACAAATCATATTCAGTTTCTTAGTATTCCAAAGTTATACATACGTTTGTGCACAAATATGCATACTGTATGTGTAGTGGTATCTCAGCCCTTATACCTTATATTAGAAAATGTTCCCTGTTTTTTCCAGTGCATTCTATTTTCTGTGACCGGTTTTAAAGCGTTTATATCTAATAACTCAGAATGCATGCACCTTGTTCATTTAATGGACATTTTATGGCACCAAAGCACAATTAACACAGATATAGCAGCATGTCAAAATGAGAAGATGACAAAGAAGCCACAAGCAAGTATGTCTTTATTACTGCTGTGAAAAAAGTCCTATTATTTTCAAGGATAAAAAAAATACTTTGAGTCATGTTTGAAGTGATGCAGCTTGGATTTTGTTTTACTCACCCAATTTTCAATTATATATTCAGAAACTAGAATATGTTAGCTTTCAAATGATGTATCACACATGTAATTTGGGCTTACAGTTCCTTATAGTTTTTTGCTTTTCCATTTGGGATGCAAAATAGGTGAGAATTTCCCAAAATTAGGTGGCTAGAATGGGCTAAAGATATTTGTTTAAGCTAATGTCTCTCCAGATGTATACGCAGCAACAATTTGGGAGGCATGTAAGGCCTTTTTAATGGAGGCAGAGAAAAAAAAATTACTCCGTATATCTTAGAAAAACAACCACACAAGAATGTCTTGCCCTATCTATTGTTAGGCTGTCCCTTGCCCCAGACCTTAGAAAAAAGGTTGTTGATAAAAGGGGTGGAATTGGACTCTCTTACCTCTGATGCAACTGGGACATTATTATTTAAAAAAAACTGTTATTATTATGAATTTGGTGCCAAGTTCAACAACATTGTTACTTATCAAATTTAGAAGAGACCTTTAACCCAGAACATTGCTCAAGTTAATGTATCCCACTTGACATTGATAATCCATAAGCCATCAACAATAAGTTCACAGACTTCCATTGTACTTTATTCTCCTCAGAGTGTTTAACCACTTAAGCTTATCATGAAAGTTTCTTTGATAGTTTTACTAACCCTAGCACTGACCTAGAATCAGCTGCCTAATTAGATAGACCCCTAGACCAAAGTTTTTATCAGATACCTCGGGTTCTTTTTTGTCATGAAATGAAATGAGAAATGACAGTGAATATCTGTGTAAATATATTCCTTTAATATAGTTATATATGATAACATGATAAAACATTTTTTTTCTCATTTGCTTCATAATATATGTTGTTATACAGAAAAGTTGGCACTATATTTGACCAAATTATAGATACAGAATATATTTGTAATGTAAATACAATAAAAAGAGAAAGATCAACAGACAATCATGGAGGGCATTACACAGACCACTTTGGTTTGAATTACTTTGCATTGATCAAAAAGGGAGAAATATTGAGGATTGCATGAAAAGTCTTGAAACTAAACAATCCCTAAGAAATTATCTTAATGTTTACATTTAAGGATGATTATTTATGTTACTGTCACAAACTTCACCAACATATTTGGATAGGCTGGCATTCTAATTGCAAGAACTATTGTTCTATGGTATCAATAAATCAATAAATACTTAAACGTTTAAATTTATGTTTAATTTTTGGTTTCCAATCAGGACAGCATCCTTCATTCCCAGGAATCCAGCAGGGACTTTATTGCTGGCTTGAGAGAAGCCATGAGAGCAAGACCATGCAGAGTGCAGTGATGAGGCTCATATTGTGGTTTACTCCACTTGACACCTCTGTAAGTGTAATAAAGAACACAACATTATTTCAACAAACTCCACAGTGACATTATAGGTTCTAAAATATTCCTTTCTGTTGTAATAAATTTTGAATTTTGCTTACGTGTGCCATCCACAAAAATGGAACTTGTGTCAATGTTGAAATCTGTGATGTTTGAAGCTGCATTGACCAAAACCTCTGATATCTGAGTGCCATTAGGGGCTGATGCTGCTGCAAACCTGAGGTCAATGTTGTTGATGATTGACCCGTTGCTGCAAATATTTTAATATCTCAGTTAATCTGTGGCCGTTTCATTATATTTATCAGAATTTAACCGTCAACAATTCAACAAATCCTACCTAAATGAAATCACAAACAAGTTTCGGAATGAAGAAAACGATCGCCGATAGACTGGTTCAAGCTGTAGAAAAAAAAGAATAGAAGAGTTTTCTATGAATAGTTCGTGTGCATAATTCAAAGTGTAAACAATCACAGTGATTTTTCGGAGGGAAGAAAACTCGCACATAGACTGGTTGAAGCTGTAGAATGACAAAAATGGAAGTTTTCTATGAATAGTTAATTTGTTAAAGTGTAAACTGGAGTATATATATATATATTTTAAAGTGTATAATTTAATGAGTGAAACAATCTACTTAAAATCTATAATCAATCTTTTTACTTTCATTATGTTAATGAACTATTCAGTTTTTATCATTACTTCATTAACACAATTCAAAGTGTAAAAAGAAGTATGAGTAACAATTTAAATGCATAATTTAGAATTTGAAGAGTTACTTCTGAACTTTTGAAAAGTTACTGATCCTTCAAAGAAGCATGATTAAATCTTTTCAAATCGTATGCTTTTTGGCGCTTAACATCTTTTCAGTTATTATAGAAAGTTATTAAAGATAGAACTTAATGTTTGTAATTTGTCCATGATTCTTGCCCTTTGCAACAGATTCAAAAGGATGGGGCACCGTGAGGCTTCTACAGTAGCTGTTTACAGATTGAGATTAACTATTTGGATTTTGATTATGCAACACGGTTTTATTTAAAGCACAAAGGACTATACAAACTTTGATTGCCACCTTAGTAATAAACAAGTTTTACCGTCTGGTCCAGTCAGTTGTGATTTTTTGTTGACAAAATTACGTGGTTTCTTTTAAAAATATGACAGA
>NW_015151439.1:0-1607 GCF_000732505.1 Cyprinodon variegatus
TTGTAAGTCTTTTTATGTTTATTTTTTTTTAATTAAACGCCGCCACCTGAAATATTCAGCTAAATGTAAATCACCTAAGGCTGACAAGTTTTCCCTTTCAGGAACTCCGTTCAAAAATGGCAACCCAGCATGGCTTCTCTCATTGGGTGAGTCACCCCCTAATGTACACTGCTCAAAAAAAATAAAGGAACACTTTGTAATCAGAGTATCGCATCAAGTTAATTCAACTTCTGGGATATTGATTTGGTCAGGTAAGTAGCAGAGGGGTTTGTTAATCAGTTTCAGCTGCTTTGTTCTTAATGAAATTAACAGGTGCACTAAAGGGGCAACAACGAGACGACCATCAAAACAGGAATGGTTTTACAGGAGGAGGCCACTGACATTCTTTTCCCCCTCATCTTTTTTGACTATTTTTCACCAGTTTTGCATTTGGCTAGGGTCACTGTCACTACTGTTAGCATGAGGCGCTACCTGGACCCTACAGAGGTTGCATAGGCAGTCCAACGCCTCACATCAATATGTGCCATTGCCAGAAGGTTTGCTGTGTCTCCCAGCACAATCTCAAGAGCATGGAGGAGATTCCAGGAGACAGGCAGTTACTCCAGGAGAGCTGGACAGGGCCGTAGAAGGTCTACAACCAATCAGCAGGACTGGTATCTGCTCCTTTATGTAAGGAGGAGCAGGAGGAGCACTGCCAGAGCTCTACAAAAGGACCTCCAGCAGGCCACTGGTGTGAATGTCTCTGACCAAACAATCAGAAACAGACTTCACGAGGGTGGCCTGAGGACCCGACATCCTTTAGTGGGCCCTGTGCTCACTGCCTGGCGCAGTGGAGCTCGATTGGCATTTGCCACAGAACACTGGCAAGTCTGCCACTGGCGCCCTGTGCTTTTCACAGATGAGAGCAGGTTCACCCTGAGCACATGTGACAGACGTGAAAGGATCTGGAGAAGCCATGGAGAACGTTATGCTGCCTGTAACATCGTTCAGCATGACCGCTTTGGTAGTGGGTCAGTGATGGTCTGGGGAGGCATATCCATTGAGGGACACACAGACCTATACAGGCTAGACAACGATACTCTGACTGCCATTAGGTATTGGGATGAAATCCTTGCACCCATTGTCAGACCCTATGCTGGTGCAGTGGGTCCTGTGTTCCTCCTGGTGCACGACAATGCCCTGCCTTATGTGGCGAGAGTATGCAGGCAGTTCCTGGAGGATGAAGGAATTGATACCATTGATTGGCCCCCATTCTCGCCTGACCTAAAGCCAATAGAACACCTCTGGGACATTATATTTCGATCCATTCGACGCCGCCAGTTTGCACCTCAGACTGTCCAGGAGCTCAGTGATGCTTTGGGTTGTCTTGAATTCAGCCCTCTGCAGTTTGATCACTTTCATTACCATCAAATTATGTGGCATCATTTTGTTCCTAACATCACCCAGTCCATATCAGTTCAAATAAATAGCATGATTGTTCCCCCCCATTGAGATCTGATATGTTTTTCAAAGTGTTACATTATTTTTTTTTTTTTTTTGAGCAGTGTATTTATAAACTACCAAATCTAAGGAAAATGCTCCCTTTCTCAATATGATGTTATTAGACT
>NW_015151439.1:4607-5619 GCF_000732505.1 Cyprinodon variegatus
GTTTCTTCATTTAGCATAAGATCCTTCCAATATTCATAACTGGTGCTGACAAGATGTATTGGCACAGCCTACCCTTTGGAGTTAAACTATATCCGCACTGTTCTTTGTGTGACACAGGCCAAGGCTCCAGGCTCTCTGGATTCGGCACAGCAGTCTGGAACACCATTCCTACTTTTTTTTGTGTCCTTGTCAGGTTGTGTTGGAGTGGCGTGGAATCTGGAGGGGCGTGGAAGCCCAAATGATGTAATTTGGTGCAGACATGGAGATGCGTCAAGCATAAACCAAGCTTAAGACACTCCCTGGTGCCCGGTGTTGGGTATGAGACACAGAAGAGGGGAAGGGCAGGTAACCAGGCAGATATTACCACAGTTTGGGGGCCAGAGGCTGAAAAGTTTGGTAACCTCTGTCATAAGCCGCATGAACGTTTCAACAATGAATCCATCTCTTTCAAGTTACACCGGTGTGTTGTTTATTAATTAAAATACTAATACTTGGGTCAAAAGTTACACAATGTTTCTTTAAGAACAGCAAACCCAATATGCAAAGATATAGGCAATGTGGTGTTAAATGCAAAATGAAAGAAGAAATAGTCAAAAAGGAAACATATGGATATGACACATAACTTTTGATAAAAGCCACTTACCCATTTCTTGCTCCGGTAAGTGATTGAATAACAATAGGGAGCTCATATTTGATAATAAAAAGGTAGGTCGACATGCCTGTAAAAAAAGAAGCAATATAGATTACAAATCTTACTACCACTTCTGCCTCTATAATGTTTAATATGCTAATGAACACTGCTAGAGGTCACCAAAATTTAACCAGAAAAAACAATAATTTATGATACTTCTTTTTTAAAGCTATTGAGAAAAAAAACTAAGTGAAAACTACAATTAAAAAAACAATATTGGATATAAATATTCTTGCCCTGTAGTAATATTCAAATGGTAATTTAAGTTTTAGTTTGATAATTAAAAAGCCTGAATATCACAGACAGAACTTGTCACTGTGT
>NW_015151439.1:7832-12636 GCF_000732505.1 Cyprinodon variegatus
CCTGAATTATTCCAGTGTTGGCAATGATGAAATACTGACCAAATATGCTGCTGTCCTGTGTTTTGCTGCTAATGTTGAACTTACCTAAGGAAGACCTGTCAGGGTGCTGAAGAGAGTACAGAGAATGTTCAGGCAATCCTGCAAAAAACTGATTTGATGTCTTTTCCAGTATTGAAAAATAAACCAAAACTCACAGGGGGATTTCCATCTGTCCTGTATTTTGGTTTTTGTTGGAGGCATTGGCTTTAAAATAATTATATAATGAGAGTTGAAGTGAAGTTGTAAGTAATTTTAAGGATTTCTTTGTTGGCACAGGTTAGAAAGAACCTTACCTATCCATAGGGTTCTCACTAAAATTAAGTGGAAGATATTTGCTGTGAGAAGAACAGAGGCTAATCTTCTCTTCAGACGACTCTTCACTGGACACTGGGGCAGACAATTGTAAAAATTTATAGAACTTATTTTTAGGAGTGCAAACATGTATTTGTTAACACATATTGGCTGATGCTGCTGCAGAATCCTGCCTTACAACACAAAAACTTACCACTTAAAGAAGAGTGCTGGCTCTGTGAAGAAGACACAACACTTTCAGGGAGAACAATAACAACAACAGTCACAGATGAAATACACACTGAAACTTACCTCTTCAGTTTGTTCCTCTTTGTTTATGTTTCGGTCATGGAGGAAATCCTGGCTCAGTGTATCTAAATTAGAGTCTTGGCTTCAATAGAAGAGGGGAAAATTAAATGTTAAATGTATTGACAAGTGGTGATTTTCTTTTTTGTCTACGTTCAAATGAGCCTCACCTATCTGCAAGGTTTTCATTTATAAAATTCAAAGGAAGATCTTTGTTGTCTTCAGAGCTGTGGCTGCTGTTGTTGTCTTTGTCCATGTCTTGAGCACTTTCATCATCAGGGTGCTCATCACTGGACACTGGAATCCAAAAACAATACAACGTCATATGCAGGTCATTCTCAAAATATTAGCATTTTGTGATAAAGTTCTTTATTTTTCATAGTGTAATGATACAAATTGACATTCATATATTTTAGATTCATTGCACTCTAACTGAAATATTTCAGGTCTTTATTGTCTTAATACGGATGATTTTGGCATACAGCTCATAAAAACCCAAAATTCCTATCTCCCAAAATGAGCATATAATGAAAAAAGTCTCTAAACGAGCTATGCACCTAATCATCTGAATCATGAAATTAACTCTAAACACATGCAAAAGATTCCAAAAGAGGCCTTTAAAACTCCCAGCCTGGTTTATCCCTCAAAACCCAATCCTGGGTAAGACTGCCGACCTGACTGCTGTCCAGAAGGCCATCATTGACACCCTCAAGCGAGAGGGTATGACTAAGAAATAGGCTGTTCCCAGAGTGCTGCATCAAAGCACTTCAGTGGGAAGTCTGTGGGAAGGTAAAAATGTGGCAGACAAAGCTGCACAATGACAAGAGCTGACCGGACCCTGAGGAAGATTGTGGAGAAGGGCCGATTCCAGAACTTGGGGGACCAGTGGAAGCAGTGGGCTGAGTCTGGAGTAGAAACATCCAGATCCACCGTGCACAGGCGTATGCAGGAAATGGGCTACAGGTGCTGCATTCCCCAGGTGAAGCCACTTTTGAACTGGAAACAGTGGCAGAGGCACCTGACCTGTGTTACAGAGAAGCAGCACTGGACTGTTGCTCAGTTTTGCAAGTCATTTGGAAATCAAGGTGCCAGAGTCTGGAGGAAGACTGGGGAGAAGGAAATGCCAAAATCCCAGAAGTCCAGTGTCAAGTACCCACAGTCAGTGATGGTCTGGGGTGCCATGTCAGCTGCTGGTGTTGGTCCACTGTGTTTTATCAAGGACAGGGTCAATGCAGCTAGCTATCAGGAGATTTTGGAGCACTTCATGCTTCCATCTGCTGTAAAGCTTTATTGAGATGAAGATTTAATTTTTCAGCACGACCTGGCACCTGCTTCCAGAGCCAAAACCACTGCTAAATGGTTTACTGGCCATGGTATCACTGTGCTCAATTGGCCTGCCAACTCTCCTGACCTGAACCCCATAGAGAATCTGTGGGATACTGTAAAGAGAAAGTTGAGAGACGCAAGACCCAACACTCTGGATGAGCTAAAGGCCGCTATGGAAGCATCCTGGGCCTCCATAACACCTCAGCAGTGCCACAGGCTGATTGCCTCCATGCCACGCCGCATTGAAGCAGTCATTTCTGCAAAAGGATTGAGTGCATAACTGTACATAATTATTTGAAGGTTGACCTTTTTGTATTAAGAACACTTTTCTTTTATTGGTTGGATGAAATATTCTAATTTTGTGAGATAGGAATTTTGGGTTTTCATGAGCTGTATGCCAAAATCATCATTATAATTATTAAGACAATAAAATACCTGAAATATTTCAGTTAGTGTGCAATGAATCTAAAATATAGGAATGTTTCAAGGTTTATAATTACATTATGGAAAAAATGAACTTTATCACAATATGCTAATATTTTGAGAAGGACCTATAGTAGTACTTTGTTTTTAGGTAATCAAACAGATTGGTGCCAACATAAAAATGGGTGATGGTGTTTCAGGCCATTGCCTAGGAAACAAAACCTACCTCTTGAGAGGTTGTCCTGGTACTGTGGAGAAACCACAGCATTGTCAGCGAGAACCAAAAACGAAAAACATTATAGGGGCAATTAAAACTGCAACTTACCTGTTCAGATTGTTTCTTTGTGGCGGGGTCTTCACTTGTTGTTGGACCTGAGGGTACTCGTGTCCTTGTCATTGTCTTCAGCGGTGTATGAATATTTCACCTGATTATACATATTTCAAATAAAGAAATTGGGAAAAAAAGTCACCATGGACAGTATTTACACTTGTAATTTGTTTGATAAAGCCTGTCCAAGGCGATTCTGCCTCTGTTTTGTCCGAAATACTGAAGACACAGGATAAGTAAAGACAGAGAACTCTTCCTTTCTGAAGTCGATTGAACTGCACTGTACCATATTGCTTTGGCCAAGTGATGAAACTGTACCTTGCGTTCGTTCCCCAGAAGCTGCAAATGTGATAACCCACCATGGCTTGCTCACCAGCTCTGAATGCCATATTTTTTTTTTTTGGTTTCTGGAGGCCACAGATAAGTCCAGAAGAGCAGCAGACCTACTGTCTCTCTTTGTATAGCTGCCACAAAGCCAAAGCCAAAATCAGCTGCAGCTGAGGAGTACATCACCTGCTTTCTGAAGCGAATCATATTAGCCTTCCCCTCTGTCTTTCAAGTTGCTACCACCACTGACAACTTAAGAGCTGTGATTCTCCCATTCCCCCTTGCTTCCTAACCAGACCTGCTAAAACTACACAAGCTACAGCCAACGATCCCACAGCCACCCTGGATGGAAGCAAAACCCTTGTTTTTCTTTTCTTTGCTTTAAACCATGCCTGGGCAGGCTTATGAACTTCTTCATGACATAGACGTTCAATGTTTTCTAAAAGTCTGTTTAAGTGACATGATAAGACAAGAAGTAGTACTTGATGATGTCATTTTTTATGACAACTGTGGTGAAATTATTATGTTATTAATGTAATATTTTTATAATTAAAGTCAGAGAAATTAAATGAGATTCATAAAATATGATTGTAGTACCTTTTGTTAGGTTGTAAATAATTGCACAAAAATATGAAGACAATATGGAGACTGTTTGTAATTAAAGTCAGAAAAATAAAATTGAGTGTTTGATCTGATGTTATGATTATGAACCCTTAGAACTTCTCCTGTCAAAAGAGCGGAATTTTTCTCCCTTTTTTTCGTTTATTTTGTAATCGGGAGGAGCAAATCCCCACTTCTAAAGTCGAGTGGTGTTTTATTATTAAACAGTGCAACAGGGAAGTCCAGGTTGGTGCAACAAGACACCATCAGCCAAAGAAAAGTGGCTTGTCCACTTTGCGTTGGAGGAGAGATCTCATACTTAATTGCATATGATCAAAACTAAGTATTATAAATTCTACACTACATTCTTTCCTCAGAGACTACCTATGATCAATATCCAAAACTCCTAGAAAAAAAGTTTAAAGTTCTGCAAAATCAATAGTTTATCAAATGCTTGTTCTCCTCCCTTTAACTTAATTTGTATCAATTAAGTCTAGTTAGAACTACTTGCTAAGATGTCCTAGTAACATAACCTCCTTTATTTGGTAATAGATAATAAGTACTTAAAGTCTTCAAATGAGGTACTGCTTTATTATTGCTTTTAATAATACTCGCAACTCTTTTAAAATTCTTTTGTTATTAGTGTTTTGGGTGTGTGAAAGAAGAAAAACATTAAAACAGTGCAACACCATTCCTGATAACACAATGTAGAGTTGCCTCCGAAGGATTTGGTATGTCACCTATTATGTATAAAGTTACATGAAAAAATTGTGCCGCAGCTGTGCTTCTCGCAAAGATACATATATGTATATAATAGTTGTTCCAGTTTTGCGGATAATGCAACACCTTCAAGCCACCCTGCTTTCTAAAACAGGACCCTGTAGCCATATAACATGCAGATCTGTAATTTAAGTGGTAAAAGCAGAAGAACTTGATTAAAGATTACCCATCCATCCATTAATTTTTATTTGGTTACAGTGTTTGTCCTCCGACTAAGTGTACTTTACAATAGTGATATCAAACAAATTTTTTCACAAAAAAATAAATAAACAATCTGTGGAGACAAACCAGTTTTCTTACCTCTGAAAAGTATCTCTGAAGTACTTCCTTCTGATGAAAGTCCAACAGATTTCTTCACTAAAACATCAGAACAGATATAAAATC
>NW_015151439.1:13416-16790 GCF_000732505.1 Cyprinodon variegatus
GAGTGAGCTTAGTAGAAAAATGCTATCTACGTCATTGCCTGTTTTTTATTTGACAGATAATCAAAGTTACAGTATATTGTCCATGATGCAGAATTCAACTTTTAAGAGAAAGGGGATTTTTTTTTTTTGGTATGCTTTAAATATATGTATAGGTGCAACACAACAGGCACCAAAAGGGCAGCAAAGGAAGATAGGGTGTAAGAAATACAGTTAAGGTTCAAAGCTCTCTAACCTTAACCTACTGTAGCTTCCAATAAGTATATTCAACATATAATTTAAGTAATTCACAATTCAATTAATGAGGTGATTACCAAAGAAGAAAATCTATCTGAAAAGGTTATCTTGACACTGAAAATATTTCCATACTGTACACCTAATAGTGACATGAAAAAGTTCCCATATGTATCTAAATAAGTGCTTGCAGAAAAATGTCAATCTGAGGTCTTTACTCAAGCAAATTTTAAGAAGGGATATTTCTTCATAATTCACCAACCATCTAATCACTCTCCTCTCTCAGACTTATCTTCTTTGTGTTAATGCTTTGTCCTAACGTGACAGCAAAGATATAACCTGTGTAAGGCCAGAAGTTTTTTGAACAAATTTAATGTGGAACAAATAAATAAATCCAGACAAACTCCACAGTTATCAGCTCTTAATGCTTACATCTAATCTTTTAGATGTAGGCATGTTAAACTTTAGTAGGTCAGGTCTGACAAAAGGTTAGCATTAGCAAAACCTGGTAACCAGCAGGCAAGAGCGAATATGCAGCCAACTGGCTAGAATTAGTTAAACCTGCAGCTATCTTCTTTAAACAATTTGGATAGAGGTATAAGGAATGTCCATTATTATTTGATTAATTTGCCTTGTTGTTTGTTTAATGACTTTGCAAATTTTGGTTTGTTTTCTTTTTTGAGTTTTCAGTTATACTTTAATTCATGTCTTTCTTTGTTTTCTAGTTTGTTATTTTCGATTGTATTTGGGTTCTTAGGTATTGTTTGCCCTCTGCTGCCCTATTGTGTCAGTCTCTTTTTCCCTAAGCTCCCTTCTAGACTCCTCTGCCCACTGCCCACACCTGCTCCCAATCTGCTGATTAGCCTGGTCTTTGCTCAGTCTCCCATTTATACATCTCACATCCCTTTGTCATCCTAGCTTTCTGTTGTTTTCTATTGCAAATGATGTTCTTTGGTCCCCTGGAAGATCTACCTCTTACCTGCTTTACAGATCCAAGCTCTCAGCTCCTGGTCACAGTCTCTTCCTCCTTCTTCTGCCTCCATGCTGCTCCTCCAAAGTTTTATCATTTTTATGTTGTTTTTTCCCCCCAGCTTTTTTGTCACAGATCAACAAATGAACTCTCTGCATTTAACCCATCCCCTTCAGGAGCAGTGGGCTGCCATTGTGTGGCGCCCAGGGAGCAGTGTGGGGTAAAGGGTTCTGCTCATAGAGCCAGTGTGGGGCTTGATCTCAGAACCTCAGGATTCCAAGCCCTATGCCCTAACCACTAGGCCACACTTCTGATTCTATGGGAGTAAACAGGAGAGAATAAGATTCCCTGATAGACAGAAAAATTATTGAGTACAAAGTTATAAAGAAATCCTTAGAAAAGTTAGTATTGAGCAGGTCTCCAGCCAAAATGTCTCTTCATTCCTCTTTCCCTCTTTCCTGACTAGTCTGGAAGTTTCTGCTGAGGAAATGCGTCCCCATAGCATGATGCTACCACCACCATACTGAATTGAAAGGAATATTGTCTGGTTAAAAAAAAAAGTATTGATACTGATAACAGGACAGTAGTTAGGCATTATTGTCAGACACCATATAAGACTTAGACAAACTTTATTGTCACATTGTATATACAGAGTGGTTTGCAAAGATCTCATGACTTGAAGTGCTGCAGTGATCAAATGTAAAAATTGGGAGAAAAAACATGGTGCAAAAAAAAAAAACGCATTGATATGTTTTTTTTCAACATTTAGCTTTTTGGTTTTAGTTTTTTTCAACAGTTCAGCTGTCTAGTGGTGGTGTGAAAGAAGCTGTTTTGAAATCTCCTGGTCCTGCATGGAATGCTGCAAAGCCTCTTCCCAGAGGGCAGCAGGGAGAACAGTCCATGGTGGGGGTGTGAGGGGACATTGATGATGTTATGGGCCTCGGGAAATGCAGCGCTGGGATGAAATGTCTTTAATGGAGGGAAGAGGAGCCCCGATGATCCTCTCTGCTGATCTCACAACTCTCCTCACCTTCTTCTAGTCTGAGGCGCTGCAGCCTCCACACCACACAGTGAGACAGCTGGTCAGAACACTCTCTATGGTGCTTCTGTAGAAGGTGGTGAGGATGGGTGGGGACAGGTAGGCTCTCCTCATCCTCCGCAGGAAGTACATGCACTTCTGTGCCCTTTTGACCAGTGAGGTGGTGCTTACATTCCAGGTGAGGGTGTCTGTGATGTGCACCCCCAGGAATTTGCTGCTGTTCACCACCTCTACAGCTGAGCTGTTGATGACCAGTGGAGTGTGGTTTGGCCGGTTCTTCCTAAAGTCCAAGATGATCTCCTTCATTTTCTCCACATTTAGGATCGGGTTGTTGTCTCTGCATCAGTCCACCAGCTTCTCCACCTCCTCTCTGTAGTCCTGGCTGTTGTCGTCTCTGATGAGTCCTACTTCTGTGGTTTCATCTGCGAACGTCCCGATGTGATTGGTGGTGAATCTGGGGACGCAGCCATGTGTCATCAGGGTGAACAGCAGTGGGCTCAGGACACAGGCCTGAGGGGAGCATGTACTTAGACTGATGACATCAGAGGTGTTCTGTCACCCCGGAGTGACTGAGGACTGTTTTTGAGGATGTCTAACAGTCAGTTGCAGAGGGCTGTTTTGAACCCAATCTGTTCCAGTTTTCCTATCAGATGCTGTAGTTGTAGTCTGTAATTGCCCATATGCCTTTCCACATCCTCCTGGGTGTTGCTGGCGTCATTTAAAATATCCTGGATTTTCTGGCTGTGGTTCTGCTTCACTGATCTATTCAATTTTGCATGTGCTGTCCTCAGTGCCTATTTATCACCAGATTTGAAAGCTGAGTTCCAGGCTTTTACTGATCTCTGAACCTCCCCATTCATGCAGGGTCGTTAGTTTGCACGGATGGTGATGTTCTTTGAGATTCTGACGTCCTTAATGAATTTGTTGATGTAGGCTGACAGAGTCATGGCATACTCATCTATATTTAATATGTTGTCATAGGTTGCTGCAGCTTATTTAATGTTGGAATTTTATCACACCTATTGGCGGATAACACATTGTGTGTTTGGCCTGTGTTCCTCTACCGGTTTGTGTTTCAACTGAAAACAAGCTGGTTTTTGTTTTGGTTTATCATTGAGAAAAAGACACATGCCT
>NW_015151439.1:17145-20360 GCF_000732505.1 Cyprinodon variegatus
AAGATTTATGAAAACATATTTATATTTTAGCACTCCTGTAGGCTACCTAATTCCTATCCCATATAAATGCTGCTGTAAGGGTTTAATGTTTCCTTGTGAGAAGAATAAGAGTATTAATTCTGTTAGATCTGCTGGTGCAAACACTATTGGTGACGTCAGACCTCCACCTGCTGGCATACGTCTCTTTCCTTCTCTGATTCGGCTAAACTTCTACTCCTCCTTGTCTGTGTTTTTGTTCGCCTCCCCAACAGTCCAGCTGACAGTTACAAGAAAACTACAATATGGGCTTCCAGCTAAACAACCTGCTGCAAACATTGGAGTTTAAATAACCATTGTTATCCAAAACAAGAGATTTTATAATCAAGATTAATTAACAGAGGGCAACATTTTTCTTATCACTTATTCTTCTTATCACTTCTGTTTTACCTTGTGAAAAGTTTTAAAAACATACCAGATATTGCTCTTAATCAGTTTTAAACCAAATATTACCTCATAAAAAAAGTTAACTAAGCTGATGTGCCAAATAAGTTTGGCCCATGAGTTAAGAGTAGAAGATAAACCACCAGAAGATTGAAGATTGGGCCGATTATGATAAAGATTGTTGCAGTAAAAACGAAAAGTTGAAATTTCTTTATCTTGTGCTTCATCTTGTGGAAACAACTGAGAAGAGAAGTGAGATCAATAAAGATATTTTTAATTCCCTAGATGTAGTGGCGGCTTAAATCACAGTACTAACTGTAATAACTGGAGTTAATATTGCCTATTTAACTTTGCAATTAACTACATACACATATGAGTTTAGGACCAGTTTAACTGATAGATTGCAAACTGTTTTTTTGTGGGTGTGTTGAAAATATTCTCCTATTAAAAAACTTACAAAAACATTCCACTGTGGGGGGTTATTGCCGGTGGTGATAACTAAACATTAATTATACTAAACATTAGCATTAAATATTTTCTATAGGCTCTATGCACAAATCCACTACTTCCTGAACTTAGGGCAGGTCTTTTGTTTCCTGTCTTTTATTACTTGATGAACTGATATCCAGGTGTGTCTGACCTCAGTAACCATGGCCAGTCATAGGAAGGGCTATCGATGCTGACCTATGAACTGGAGGCATCAGTGAAAATATTTTAGATATTGTCATTTTGAAATCTCTATAAATGTAAGTGTGCTTTAATAAAGAAAAGAAACAGAATTAATTAAAATTTCAAACTTGATCCACTGGGGAGTTGTGTTTTTAGAAGAAAGGGAGACCCCTGCTTTAAACATTGATTTCTCTTATATGCCAGCTTAGGTCACATTATGAGACTTGATTAAATCTGACTATGTGGTTTATTGAAATAAATGTGGATCAATTTTGTTTCATATAATGTATATCAGCTAAAACAATATCCTGATCTGCTAAGTTTCTCACCTGATCTTTAAGAAACCCTTAATTTGAATTATTTTGAGCACCAGCTAAAAGATTAGAATTGTGGACATAACTTTGTATTAAGGCAAGTCTCACTCATCTTCAATTCACTAAAGCAGAAAAGTTATCTAAATATTTTAAGAAAAGTTAACAGCATTAAATGTAATAAGCAAAGAGAATCAGCTCTGTGAATTATACCTCATTTAATCAATTTAGAGAAAGCACGCAAAGTAGAAAAGAATATCAAATTAAGGCGTTAAGGTCAATTATTTAGTGTCAAAAGTCATTAAAATGCTCCTTTTTATTATATTAATCAAAACAAATATATATATATATAAATACCAGTATATTTTACAGTCCTTTTGAAGAAAATAATTTACATGAAAGGAAAGAGCTATGAAGCGGTAGAATCCATGCAGTGAGAGTGGTCAATGCTCTCACCGCGGGCTGGTAGGAAGGTCTTACCAGTTTTTGTCAAAAATGACAAACTGTATGATCTCTAGGAAACCACTATTTTGGCAGTATAGAAAACAAGCTTGAAAGAAAATCTGTGTTTCAGTGTCTCTCAAGCAGAAGAGCTGGAGCATCAGTGGCCCTGATCGGCGACCTCACTGTTGGAGATCCAGTCCATAAGGATCAGAGTGATGCAGCCAAACATGACAAAGAATCCTAATATCAGGAACAATGTAGCCTGGAAAAGGAAGTAATGTCACTGTGAATTATGTATAGCTTATTTCTGAAAATAGATATGAAGAATGGGTAAAGAAAATGTTTGCTAATTTATTAATTACCCCAATCTTTTGCACTGACATCATTGACTCCTTCTTGACAAGTTTGATATAGAAAGCTGAGGGTAGGATGAAAATGAGCATTGGAGCAGCAGAGGCACCTGAAAACAGGACAAATGGTAAAGTTAAACATATGTGGTCAATAATGCTTCGCTATCAAGACACTAAATCTTATAGATATATGCAGGTACTAACCGATGAAGCCAAAGATATCTCTGATGCTGGGGACAAAGATGACCAGAGTGTTGGTTCCTGCAAGCAGGATTACAGTGATAATAATGTGTCGGATCCAGCTGAAGTCCTTGGTTGAGAACAGCAGGTGGCTGATGGAGGTACGAATCTGTTCAGAAACAAACCAAGATTAGTTCACTGGACTTCATGGTCTTGGTTCACTATAACTGATAGTAAAGCTCAGACACTTACAGGGAAGAGCACCACAGGGACTGTGAGTGTGACAGCAGCCAGTACAGCCAGACGAACCACCAACAGGAGGACATCATGCTTGAAGTACTTGAAGTAGGTGTGGAGCAGTTCAGGTTTCACATGGACTGTACAGATTTAATACCGTAAATGCTTTATTAGACAGACTGAAGCATGATTCACTTGATATGTTATCAAAGAGAATAATTAGATGGGATTGAAGAATTTAGATGTATGAATTCTATTGTGTGATGTTCTGCTTCGACCGTGACAATAGGTAACCAAGCCTGACTCTACAAGCTGGTTCTTTTTGATCTGCATGATAAAGTTACCTCATCAGTAGGGGTGAGCAGTTAATGGAAAATCTATATGTGATGAGAACATCGTGTATATATATATATGAAGAAATGTTTGCTGTGGTCATAAATAGGGCTGCAACAACGAATCGATAAAATCGATAAAAATCGACTTTTAAAAGTGTTGGCAACGAATTTAATCATCGATTAGTTGTGTCGCGCGATTAATGCGCCGCCGCCGTCATCCGAGGGAAGAAAAAAAAATATGGCGGAGCGAGTCAGAGCCGCAGTTGCAG
>NW_015151439.1:21471-27272 GCF_000732505.1 Cyprinodon variegatus
ACTTGTGTGCTTGTTTGTTCTGTCTAAAATGTTTATTTTGGAATAAAGAGGTTAATATAAAAATTTTTTTTTGTCCGATTCATCGATTAATCGAAAAAATAATCGGCCGATTCATCGATTAATCGAAAAAATAATCGGCCGATTCATCGATTTTTAAAATAATCGTTAGTTGCAGCCCTAGTCATAAACCAATGGTTATGACCACAGTATACCAAACCAATTTTCTGCCATTTATTTCAGCGGGATGATATTCATTGTTACATAGCTATTGGTAAACTGGTTTAACATGTTCAACAGCCTCCATGAATCTTCTAACTAAATGCAATAGAGCTCACTGAAGAAGTAAGTGGAACAGCATTAGGAGTTTGAAGTCAAGAAAAAACCTGTCTGTCATTATCATGTTGACATGGATCTCCTTTGTTTCTTATACATTGTTGCTTCTATAGCATGACAAAAATTAGGCACGTTTAATTACAAGACAGGAGAGTCAGGGTTTAATTCTGTAGAGACATACTGTTGAAGGTGAGGTATCCAAAGAGTGCAGCCAGCAGGTACATGATGAACATGGCCAGGAAGGACACGTTGGCAACATTCTGCATCTTTCTGCGTGAGCGGCTGTTTACGGGAGATAGGTATTATTTAGACATCATTTTGTAGAAATATAACATGGGTTTAAATATTAGAGAAACTTTGATATTACACCAAGGAAGCAGGACTTACTCTTTGAGCTCCTCATACATGGGTAGGAGGGTAGGGTGGCACACAAAGGCAAAGGTAACAATGGGAATAGAATAGACAGTCTGGAAAAATGAAAAGATCCAAAGGTTACAAATAGTTCAACAAATATAACTGAAAAGATTCGCAGAAATAGATGTATTTACCTGTGAGTTAAAGACAAAATATTTAGGTCTGCAAGTGTCATCATCGGTGGTGGTGTTGTCGCTGTGGTGGGTGATGTTCAGCAAGGTTTCATTCACATGATCAGTCATAGGCAGAGGGCACGGTATCTCGAACTTCTTAATAATCACCTGCAGAAATGCATGGGAAAACAGGTTTCTATGCTGCACCTTTACTATTTATATAGATCCTTTTGGAGTTTTTTAGTGGACTGATTCATTAAATCTAAGGGCTACAGGTGGAATAACAAAACAAGTTGGAGCCATACTCACAACAATCAGGAAGAACACCATGCAGAGAAGAGACAGACCACTGGTGTAACCAAGATGACCTAAGAGAGAAAGAAAAGAATAAGTCTCTGTTTAGACATGCCACTTTAACCATTATTATCATTACCTAGGAAATACATTGTATAACTCAGACCCTCCTTACCCAAATTCTTAAGCAGAGAGAGGGGCAGGATTATAATAACCGAAACCAGCAGAACAAGGTAATCTCCATTAATGTACCATTCACTGAAATACACAAAGAAATAACATTAGTAATCACAGATAGTTATTGTCACAGGACAATTATGCTGTTTTTTTACTCCATCTTCCCCTTTTAACAATTTAAAGGACCCCCTGATTATTCATGTCTGTTCTTATAAAATATTATTGCTGTGTGTCATGCTTAGAGTGACCTGGTCACCTCTAAAAGGCCTCATCAATGCTTACAATTTTACAATTTACCTGGTGCAGTGACAGCAACAACAAACCTAACAAACACTGCCATAAATTGTCCTGCACAATGTTAGCTGCACCGCTCTCAGATATAGAGCAGCATCTACAATAAAGTTGCTCAAAGGAGCTGAGCCACATTAATGTGCTTCACTATCTCGATGCTGTACCAGCATTGAAGTAGCTTACTTTTAGTGACAAGCTTCTATTTTGTACAGTTTACTGTAAAACTTTTTTTCAGTATGAAATAAAGACATCTGCTAGGAGACATATTGTATTGATCATATCTAAATCCGTACCACTCCTGGGGATGTTTTATAATCACTTCAACAACACATGAGTTATATTAATTCCCTGTACAGTAGCAAACATTCAAAATGGCCCATTCCAGTCAAACCCCACCCGAACGGCAGTCTTCTCCCCTGCAACTCACAGGAAAATGAACTCCAACTTCCAGCCACAGCAGTTTTTTTAACCTGACTCCAACCTTTCACTGAATTACAGGGTCTGATCAGGAGATGATGCTTCTCTTTAGATCTTAATGTCCTCATGACAGAAAGAATATTTTAATACAAAGATTGATGTTAAAAAAGGAATTGTAGGGGACCAGCCAAGGACCGATCGAGGAAAGTAAGGAAATTTTGAATGGGTGCTACTGTACTTGACTTGTACTTCTACTTGAAGAAACTACATTTTATTTTATAACAAAATCACCATATTTTATTTTATTAATAATTAACACAAAAAAAACTCATAACCAATTCAACTAAATAGGTTTGAAATTATTTATTTGCAGCTTAAAAATGCTGGTATGAAATGTTGGTATAAATCGCTTCAAAAATTTAGCCACTCACCCATTATTTGCTCCAGTAAAAGTCTGAATAACAACGGGCAGCTCATGTTTGATAATAAAGAGGTAGGTTGACATGACTGTAAAACAAAACAAAATAAAAGCAATTAGTACATATTATTAAAAAGAAAGCAATGCTCTTTTCAGGGTCTCCAGCTGCATGTCAGGGAAAGGTGTTCCAATGCTAAAAGAAGAGGCAGTCTGTTGGAAGCATCTCTATGATCTACTGAGATATTCTGGTCTCTGCTTTCATTCAGCTGTGCATTTTAGCTTAAAAAACGCCTCATTAATGATGAATGTACAGAGCAGTTACATCTCTGCTCCAGAGCATAATTCTAATAAAAAAGATATTTCCACTTAAACGTCAGTCCCTTACCTCCAATGTTCTGCATGGTGATGGAGCAGGAAGCTGCAAGTTTTCCTGGCATCCCAAAGGCTTTGTAACCCAGCTCCTCATAAACACTGGCACCTTGGAAAAGAGAAAAATACCAAAGGTTTTACATCTGACAACTTAATGTGATCAAACATAAAAAGCTGTTTTTAAAGTTGCGCTGCAGCTCACCTCCTTCTATGGCTGTTTTTAACAATAGGTGGACAGAATACAAGGAGAAAATGGCAACAGACGCCAGGAGAATCCTGAAAACACAAGAGAAACAAAAAATATATGAAACAGAAAAAAATGGCCAAAGTAGTTTACTAATTTGCATTCCAATTTATCAAAAACAACAAATCAAGGCTTTTGAAGAGTTTTTTTTTTTTTATTGATACCAAGTGATACAATGACCAGCCAAAGGGGAAACTTCCTCATTCAACACCTCCTCACTGAAAAGACCTAACTATTTCTGGCATAAATATAATACAGAACAACTGCCTTTCCATTAGTGATCCATCAATAGGTTAAAAAAACCCAACATGAATCCTTCTGTTTTATTTTTTCTTCATTATTGTGCACTTTTTGTTCACTAATGGAAAGGCAGTTGGCCTTTCCATTGGTGATCCATCAATAGGTTAAAAAAAACCCAACATGAATCCTTTCTTCATTATTGTGGTTGAAGACTGACATCCCAAAGGAGACATTGCCCTGGTGCTGAGGAGACAAAAAAAGTTAAGTTAAAGAAATAAATTGAAAAAGCTTTACTTGATGTAATAAGGTGAATCCACCTTAACTTACATATTCAGTTTCATATTTCTTCTTGCTTGTGTTAGGGTCAGTAAGGAAGTTTTCACTCTCTGCGTCTAAATCAAAGCATGGCCTTTAATAGAAGGAAGAGAATTTGTTTTAAAATGTGTTCAATCAAAATTTTATTTCTTTAGTCTGCATGTTGGAACAAGTCAAAATGAGCCTCACCCATCCAGAGGAACCTTCTTTCCATAGTCGGGGTAGTCATTGCTGTTGGAGCTGCAGCTGTCGTCATCTCCAGGAGTGTTCAGGCATTTCATCTCAGTTCTAGACCAAGCCTTATCGGACATTTTAGAGCTAAACGCACAAAAAACAAAATGGTTAGATTACTGTGTGTCCTCTTCTTCCTTTTCCTTCACTCCTGGAGGAGATGCCGCACAGTGGCAGCCCACTGCTTCCCAATGGGATGGGTTAAATGCAGAGAGTTTCTCCATTCTTCCTGCATCAAATCCAACTCTGTTTCTTGTCTTATAAAGGTGTGTTTTTCAGAGGGCTCTCTCTCTCTATTTAAATCAAGAGAAGACTCTGCTGGGCTGCATAGTGACGGCAGCAAGAAGGTTTCAAGCTCGATTCCCGTTGTAACGATTGATGACCACAGGCAGAAATGATTTCCTGTGGCACTCTGTGGTGCATCTGGGTAAAAGAGGTGTGAGGGTGTGCGTGAATAATTGTTTGTCCTGTTTATCTCTGTGTCGCCCAGCGATGGACTGGCAACCAGTCCAGGGTGTGCAACTTGTAGAACAGAATTTCTTTCAATGGGTGTGAATTTTTTTATTTTTATTCGACAAATACAAAACTTAGAACATAACTCTTTCAACAACTTCAAATTCACACTTACAATGCACAAGCAGTTTGAAACAAAATCATCTTCATAAACAGCTACTCGTTTCAACACGTTACTTTAAAAAATCTCTCGTCTTTTAAATGTTCTCATCTCACTGAAAACTGTTGTCAACCATATTCTTGTTATAAAAATGAAATAGTAAATGGAGTGTACTATTTTGTGTATGTGTACTTATTACATGTGCTTATTATAGGCTACTCCCATTGAGAATATAACTTTTTCCTAGGTCAAATTTAGTAATTAAATCTATATATGTGTTTTATATTCACTTATAATTTCGCTATTTTCACTGATCCTTAATTAACAAAGTTTCTTTTTTCCAACATCAGGCTTTTTATTTAATTCCATACTTCCAGAACTGGTATTCCTATCTTCTTAAGATCAGTGGTTCCCAAAGATTTTCTTCTGGGCCCCCCTTTGGATTACAATAAAATTTCTTTTAAGATTTATAAGAACTGAAACTTATCAGGACAAAGAGCGTTTAGTTTGAAACAACAACAATTCACTGTTTACACTGATCTGACAAACATTCTTGACGATAACAATGAAACTAAAATTAATCAAAATACTACATAATATATGTTCTCTCTTTAGTGAATCACATTATAACAAATTTTCCTTTATAGATCATAATACTCATTATCACAGTACAATCCTTAAAAAATCCTGAATAGGAATAATATACGATTTAAATATGTATATCATATTTGTATTATATAATATGATAACAATTTAATATAAAACTTTGTGTTTATCATATTAATTAATTGCGGAATATATAACTGCATGTATATATTTCATCCAGTCTGACTTCACTTGTATTTGTTTCATACATTTATTGTTTCATAAAATTATTAAATGTGGACACATTAGCTAGATTGACATTGGTATTAAAATTAACACAGTGTATGTTAAATTAACATTGGCATTTTTGCTGCATGTTTTTAGATCAAATGCCTTTTCTTTTTTAATTGTTTTTTAAAAATTTTATTTTTATTTTTGCTGAGTAGCAATGCTGTCTTGCAGCAAGAAGGTTCGGAGTTCGATTTCCAGCCCGGATTGTTTCAGCAGACAGCTGGAGATAGGCACCAGCACCCCTTGGACCCCACTTGGGATAAGCGTGATGGAAAAGGGATGGATTAATTCTGCTGCTCAGATCTCAGTCAGCAGAACCTTGATCCACGAACCTTTAAGAGTTTTCTTCTTTGTCTTCAAAGCCATTTTTACGAATGAACACCAGCATATTCATTTACAGAGATTTCATAGCCTTGTGTGGAATTATCAGGGCTTCAATTATGCACATTTACATTT
>NW_015151439.1:27490-63849 GCF_000732505.1 Cyprinodon variegatus
AATTTATTTATTTTTACTTACTGATAGATGTTCTATTTTTTATGCTGGTGTTTTACTATATATTTTTTGCCTCTGACTCTGAGAGTGGTTTGTGTCTGTAATGTTGCTGCATTGTTTTTTTCCAGGACTGATTTCTCCCATGAGAGAGGTATGTGATCTTTTAGTATATCTGATCTTACCCTATCTGATATTTTCTTATATTAATGCTACAAGAATAGAACAAAGGAAAGAATAAAATAAAAAGGCAACTTGTTTAAACTGAAAACAAAATGTGTTTTGCATTTACGCAAGTTGCCCTTCGCCTAAGCACATTCCAAGTCAGATTCAAATCATGTAACAGAGGAGGTTCCTGTACACTGCAAGCTTTTTGGAAATACCTTCATACTCTCACACCAACATGAGGGTATAGTTCCCAAACTCTACCACAACATACAGAAGAAAAAGAGGTGGCAATTTGATTTGCATCTGACTAGAAATGTGCTTAGCAGGATGGACCTCCATCAGATTGATCTGGTGCGAGCTGACATAATTGACAAAGATTCCTGGATAGGTGTCGAAACGTCTTAAAAAATTAAGACGTTAAAAATTAATTAAAACCTGTTTTGTAGTTGCCTTACAAGTTTCACTTTCATTCATAAACCACTGAGAAAAAAACTCTCAACACCACATACACATTTACTGGGTGAAAGTTCTTCTGCTTCTACGTTGTAGATCAACGTTTGGCAGACTTTATGGCATAACAGGAATAAAAGTTTAGCTGATTAATGTGAAGAAACTACTGGAGATCCCTTGTTTTTTCGAAATAAATAATTTTTGAGGCCTTCTACTAAAGTAAGAACATCAGCATCAGGCACATGTACATCTTTTAATGTATTTTGTATCTGGGTCCCTTTGGGGTTTGGCCCTTCAGGGATTGGTCCTGGGCCCTGTAGGGCTTGCCTGGGGGCACTCACACCTGCTTTTTGGAATATTTCCTACTGAAGAAGCTTTGTAAATGTATGCATGAGCATGCCCATGCATAGATACCATAGGAATTTGGTTCCAGGTGTCCACGGATACACTAAATACTAAGCTGCAACTACATATATATACCACCCTGATTAATACTTTGTAATCACCATAGGTTTTGACTTCGACACACATTAATATCAAAGTGATGACCTCTGCTCTTAAAGTTTTTTCTTGACGTTTACTTTGGATGTCTGTTGTCTTCTTTTTGCTGTTATTATGTTCCATTTTCTTTCCCTCTCGTCTTATACAGGTGTGGAAGCAGATTCCTAAGAGTTATTGTATATATTTCTGTTTCTCATTTTTGTTGTTTTGTTTTATTTTATCTTTTTTCATGCTTTCTTTCTTAGTCCTGCACGCCCCCCACGCTTTCTTTCCGAAATCTCTCTTCTCCCTTTGATCTTATACCCTTTTTCATTCTCACCTCCCTGTCTGTCACCATGTGCGTTGCATTTGATTTTACTCGTAAAATAATTTTCGATAAAATTTCATATACAAGTACCAAGCAGAACCTTATGGCAACAGTCAAAATGGTCTGCTTGTAAAAGCAAGTCTGTTGGGCTATCATCTGGCTTTGGTACATTGATTCCCAGAGCTAATGTATATTGCAAAATAGGGCATACACAAAAAGTCAAAACTCTACTTGGTTATCTGCTGCTGTATTTTTGGGTACCCTTTTGTAAAGTTATCTTGTTAAATATTCAAAGTAATACTTGGGATTATTTAGCTTCAAACATGAGGGGGAAAAAAATCCCCATCATCATTTATTTTGATAAAAATCACATTTTCAAACTAGAAAAATTACTTAGAAAGATATATATATATAATTTAAAATGAAATATTAAACTTGTTAAATAAATACTTCTTTAGCAAGCAGAATTTTTAGCACTTAACTAAATATCTATTTAACAAACTAAATATTAAGCTTTCAAATAAATATGTAGTTCCAATCTAAATGTTTCAGTCAGGATAAACATCAATTTCGCAAATTAAATATTCACTTTTCAAACTTAATATTTAACTTTTATTCTTAATGTTTATCCGTAATCAGCCATCCCTTGCTCACTAAGTTCTTGGGATTTTATTGTTTATCTTTTACCTCACCATTATTTTATTCTTATATATTTTGCTAAGCTCCATATTTGTGTGACCATATTCTTTTACAATCTTTTTGCTACTGTAAACACCAGAATTTCCCCATTGTGGGACAATAAAGGGAGTGTCTATTCTATTCTACTCTATGCTTACAAGCCTTCTTGTTTCCATAGGAAAGAGAAATGTCTTGAAAGAATAAAATGTGTTGGAAGAGCAAAGCAAAGTGTTACAACAATTCTGAACTAAACTAGAACATGTCAGCTTTATATATTTATCTCTGTAAAAATATCAGTGAATAAGCATTCAGAGTAGAAATGTCAAAAATTAAGCCACTTTGAAAAAAGAATTGAGCCTCTGAACAAACATAAATATGCAAGACATTCTTTTATGGGCAAACACAGAAAGGACACTGTCTATCAGTTTTACAATCTTATTTCAACGAAGCCCTATGTACTTACTGTATGTATGTATTTTTTAAGAAGCTAAGGAAGGGCATATTGAATTTTGAAGGAAGCACAATTTTAGTAATTCATATTGGAAATGGGGGTGGGGTTAAATAAGTTTGCTTCTTCCCACACCCCTTCAGTCATATTTTATATATATTGGGTTTTTTTTGTGCATCACTATGGCCATTGCAGTTGTTTCTTGTTTTCTTTAATTAGGTATATAAGTGGTCATATTCTTGTGTTCTATGAAAAACTGAAATGAATAGATATTAATAAATCACATGTAGCTCACTTTCTGTATTGAAAATACCAGATTTTTCCCGCTTTTGAAACTTTTTGATAAATGCTCTATTATATTATTATACTCACCTGCAGATGCTTACTAACCTTTACTGTGTGTTCCATTTTAGACTTTTGTCTCAGCAGGACATCTGGTCCTCTCTTGGAGCCAAACCATGTTTATTCTCCGGTTATTATCCACAAACCATGAAATACTCTTCACCGTGTCTGCATCTTCTCTGTGTCTGCAAGACCACCACCTGGAGCGCTCATCTTTCTCTTCCGCCAACTGTCTCTCTTCCTTTGGAGCTTCCTTAGGGTACCAACAGTTTTCCTAATAGCTAATAGTTTTCCCCAAGTTCTTCTCTTTCTGCCACTGCTTCAGGAGACACAAAAGACTGATTAAAAGAAGAAGGGAAGTTCTGGAATATTAAATAAAATAATTTTTTTTAGAAACACATATCATCCATCTTTATTGGGTTGTTTCCACCACTAACCACTAGAGGTCACCATAAGTAAGCTAGTAGATGTCTGTGGAGCACTGCAAATATGCTTCTATACTGTATATCATTGTGTTCCATGCTTCCCTGCTGACATTGTTTAACCTTCATCTCCTCTTGATCTATAAAGAGTCTGATCCCTCACATAGTCAAAATTAAATGTTATTGTCAAAAATAAATTTCATTTCTACAGCTCTAGACAGTGAATGAGCAGCAGCTTAGCAGTGAAAAGGAACATTTCCATTTCATAAAGTGGAAATGTTTATTAAACAAATGAAAGATTTGTATCAGGAAAGAAACAAGTAATGCATGAGTTAAAATATTCAGATTAACGTGGCTTAGACAAAATAAAAAATGTAATTTATTTTGCCACACTTCTTGCTAGAAGACCAATTTTGTTTAAATGGAAAGACACACACCTGTCATCCTTTAAGTTATGGCTGGTTGATCTTATGCATCATTTGACATTAGAGAAAATCAGATTCTCTACAAGAGGCTATGCCCACAAGTTTTTCAGTGTCTGTCAACCTATTCTGAACCACATCAAGGCTATGGATCCCACACTCTTTTCATTGGAGTAATACACAAAGTCATATTTTGATTGTCCTTAATGGTGCAACAGGAGGGTGGTTCGAGGGGTTAAAGGGGGAAAATTGTTCTAGTGTACTTGAAATTGTATTTTTCTTGACTGAATGCTTAATAAAAATATTTTGGAGAAAATAAAAGTGGCTTAGACAACATTGTGCATGTGAAATAGGATCACTTAATAGGTTCCTCTAAAAAACAAAAACAGTTTAAACCATAAATAACATTAATGGCATCAAAAGTAAACTTTTACTTTAGTTAATGCCACAATTTAGATGGCATAAATGTATCTTTGTGTACAAATGTGTTTGAACCCACAACTTTCTAATTCCAAGAACATCACCAAGCACATTAAGGCCCATTCAGCCATCTATTATTAATCCAATCTAGCCTTTTATAGATCAATATACAACCATCTTATCTTTTTTTTCTTAAAAAGCAGCTATTCAAAAGCTGGTGTTAAACAATATGCTTCATTAAACAGAACAGCTATTTATGGAGTCCCACAGGGTATGGTATTTGGGTCCCTCTGGTAAAATATATATCCAGTGTAAGAACTAAGATTTGTTTGGAGACTGTAATGAACTATTAAGCAACAGTTGATTACATATATTTTAGAATAATTCAGAAGTGGGTTAGAGTTGGTGAACATATTTCACATGATTCTAGGAGAGAATCACCAAAATTACTCAGTATAACAGATAATGTTCATAAAAATGGTGCAACATTTTTCCGAGATCATTCTCTCTATCACTGTGACACTCAGGAAGGTTTTCTCATTAGTACAGTATATGTACTAATGTCTGTCACAGTTTCTGATTGGCTCCTGGAAAAAAGGCGAATTTAAAGAAGAAGGGAAGATTATCAAGGCCAGAGGTAATCCCACTCTGGAAATACAATGTTGGAAGAAACTTAAATATTTACTCGGTACCAGGTGATAAAGTCCAAAAGGGATGTAAAGCTGTGCATAAAAGTAATAATTAAAGTAGGAAAAGTCTTCTGGAACATAATCTATGCAAGGCTGAACATGCAAACGATCTATACCAGTACCAGACTATTTATCATAATGTTTTTAAACAAGGGTAAGAGAAAGTACAATGGACACAGAGTCATGTTTCTAGTTCATAATCATTTTATTGGGTCATTATTTACAGTATGTACATAGTGTTTCATTGAAACAATTGTGTAAAACTGATAGCCAGTGTCCGTTCTGTGTTTGACCAAAAAGAACGTATTTATTTTATTTGTCTTTAGGGGCTTAAAAATTTAAAAAAGTGGCTCAATTTGTGCCATTTCTACACTGAATGCTTACAAGTTCGAATTCATTCAGTGAGGTTTTACAGAGATGAACGGATAAAGCTCAGATGTTCTAGAGCAAACTCTTTACACTATCATTACATTTGGTTTTTGACTCCAAGAAATTGTTCTATAAAGGTTTTAAACAAAAAATTCTTTAAAAAAAGAAGATATATATACATATACATACATATGTACATACAATATTGTATAAATATATATTAAAATAGTTTAAATTACACTTCTTTAATGGTCTTCCATAAATAGATGACACACAGTTTGGTGATGTGTTAGTGTTGGAAGCACAGTGCACCCTCTGATGCCCGGTCTATGACAGGGTGGGAATTGGATACATGCCGGGCTGCCGTGTTCTTCATTGTGAAACACTGTTGTGCGATGAAATGAAACACTGAAGAATTCAGGGTCTTTTCTTGGTTACTTGTTGGTGTTTCGGAGTGCACCTGACTTCATACAGTTGAAGCTGTTGCGGTTTTGCAAGTGTAACAGGTATATATATATTACAACCACTGCATGTGGTCAAATTCAGAGTATTCTCCCATAAAGAAAAAAACATTCTGGGTTCCCCTCCGTGAATCTGCTCGGCAGGGAAGATGGAACCGGAAGGCTTGCCGGCCTCCTTGAAAGCAGTAGTGTTGTTGCTGCACATGCCCTTCACATGAGATCTAATACAGATCTCCCAGTGTCTGGTTTTGTTCACAGATTCGCTAGCTGACACTTTGATTAAAATCACAGGACCTTGGTAAAAAAAAAAAATACTGGATAGGTGCCGTTTGAGTGAAATCTGACAAATGAGCTCAGCTATAAGTGCTCTTCGATACACAAAGATGTTTTTCAGACACATTTTTTTTTTTTGGTAAAGTTAGACAAAAAGAAAACACAAAGGTTAAACCAAAGCAAATTGTCCATGAAGTTTCAAGTCATGTGGCCCCGTGTTAGTCTTTGGGAGATTCATGTACATATTTCAGCGGGATGTTCTCGCTAAGTTAAAGAGTTCACAGCTACGCTCTCCCACAAATAACACTGTACCTGAGCGTAAGCCGTGTTTTAAACTCTCTTCCAGTCTCTGGCCTGCGGCGTTTTGTTTACAGCTGTACCACAACGATAATAATAGTAATAAAAAAAAAGTAAAAAGTAAAAGACTATTTAAAATATTACAAGAAAAAGAGAGAAACGCCATCTTTGTGGTCTAGAACAGCATAATGTACAGAGTTCAGATACATTCTCATGGAATGGTGTGATCCAATGCTCAGTAGGTCCAAGACGAGCATTTAGTGAGTCTTTGTGGTTTGTTTTGTTCATCAAATGTTGTTTTTCTTGGTTGTGTGTAATTTTTTTTAGCAGTCTAGCTCTGAGAGCTTCCCCTCTGCCAGCAGAAGAGCTGGAGCATCAGTGACCCTTATCGGCGACCTCACTGTTGGAGATCCAGTCCATAAGGATCAAAGTGATGCAGCCAAACATGACAAAGAATCCTAATATCAGGAACAATACGGCCTGCAGGAGGAAATAAATAAACTATTAATACAAAGTGAAACCACTATATCTATGTAGTTTTTAAAAAAAGTCAGCTTTGATGCGGGCATAGAAAATATAGGTTCAAATAGTTGCATTATGTTGGTCTTATTAACACTTACCCCAATCTTTTGCATTGACATCATTGACTCCTTCTTGACAAGTTTGATATAGAAAGCTGAGGGCAGGATGAAGATGAGCATTGCAGCAGCAGAGGCACCTGAAAACAAATGGTAAAGTTAAACATATGTAGTCAATAATGCTTCGCTATCAAGACACTAAATCTTATAGATATATGCAGGTACTAACCGATGAAGCCAAAGATATCTCTAATGCTGGGGACAAAGATGACCAGAGTGTTGGTTCCTGCAAGCAGGATTACAGTGATAATAATGTGTCGGATCCAGCTGAAGTCCTTGGTTGAGAACAGCAGGTGGCTGATGGAGGTACGAATCTGTTCAGAAACAAACCAAGATTAGTTCACTGGACTTCATGGTCTTGGTTCACTATAACAGATAGTAAAGCTCAGACACTTACAGGGAAGAGCACCACAGGGACTGTGAGTGTGACAGCAGCCAGTACAGCCAGACGAACCACCAACAGGAGGACATCATGCTTGAAGTACTTGAAGTAGGTGTGGAGCAGTTCAGGTTCCACATGGACTGCACAGAAACAAGTTATTTGAGTTATTTTGCAAACGCTTATAAGTTTGATAAACTAAAATCCAACATCACTTCCTGTCATCTTATTATGAAGTGTTTGCATGCTAACTCATTTCACTAAGACCCCTTTTAGAAAAAATAAAGCCCATAAATGAAGCTAAATTTGATTCACAAAGCAATGGTCCAAACAAGCCAATTGTAAGCTTGTTAAAATGCATTGATGAATCTTTATTGATGTGTTTAGGCTTTTTCTACAGGTTAACGCAATAAATCAACTTTTTTTTTTTTTTTTTACAGTTTTTAGCTGAGCCGTTTAGCTACAATGTCAAAAAAAAATTCCTCTTACTTCTTACCCTTAAATAAGTACCAAGAATCTTCAAAAAGCTACATTTAATCCCATTAAACCCATTTTTTAAATTATCTAAAATAACCATTTAAAATTTTAGCTAATAAACACATAAATGTGTGTTTCCTTACTTTTTTTCAAATTTCCAATTAACCAGTTCAACTAATAAAGGCTAATTACATGTCTGACAAGCATAAATACTAACTGCTAATTATGTTTTGTGCTTCTGGGAGATTAGGTGCTTGTATTTAGCTACAAAGGTATTATCCTGCAAACAGCTGACTTCTACTTTAATTTATCTTTGTTTGCTATAAATCAGCCCGTTATACATTTTACTTACAATACAGCCTCATATATATATTTATAAATTATAATAATCTAATGTGTGTTTACTTAAACAACTGTAGATAAATATAGTAACCGATCTCTGATTAATTATTGGTAATTTAACAGCTAAATGCGTGTGGGACTGTGGCTGTTTTATGTTGTTAAATAAACGGTTTAAATCTCTTATGTAACTGCTGGGATGTTCCAGGGAACATTTGAAGACAAACAGGAACATGATGGCACCAGCTGCATCAGGTTTGTGTTTTCACACTGTTGCATAACTGGCCTTGCATCGTCACACAAATGTTTTTAATTGAAACCTCATTGTAAAACCTGAATATCTTAAACATTTAAAAAAAAAAATGGGGGGGAAATTACCTGTGAAACCACATTTAAGAGGTTTGATAAATGTTACTTAAAGCCTAGATTGACAAGAGAGCTTTATATACTATACTTTATATATACTTTTTATATACAATGCCAGTATGTCTAGCCATATTAAGTTTTTATGTTTAAATTAGAAAAAAACCTGGTAAGACTTACTGTTGAAGGTGAGGTATCCGAAGAGGGCAGCCAGCAGGTACATGATGAACATGGCCAGGAAGGACACGTTGGCAACATTCTGCATCTTTCTGCGTGAGCGGCTGTTTACAGAAAATAGGTATAATTTAGACATTATTTTGAAGAGATATAACATGGGTTTAAATATTATAGAAAGTTTGATATTACACCAAGGAAGCAGGACTTACTCTTTGAGCTCCTCATACATGGGTAGGATGGTAGGGTGGCACACAAAGGCAAAGGTAACAATGGGAATAGAATAGACAGTCTGGAAAAATGAAAAGATCCAAAGGTTACAAATAGTTCAACAAATATAACTGAAAAGATTCGCAGAAATAGATGTATTTACCTGTGAGTTAAAGACAAAATATTTAGGTCTGCAGGTGTCATCATCGGTGGTGGTGTTGTCGCTGTGGTGGGTGATGTTCAGCAAGGTTTCATTCACATGATCAGTCAGAGGCAGAGGGCACGGTATCTCGAACTTCTTAATAATCACCTGCAGAAATGCATAGGAAAACATGTTTCTATGCTGCTATTTTACTATTTATATCCTTTTGAAAGTTTTTAGTGGAATGATTTATTAAATCTTAGGGCTACAGGTGGAATAACAAAACAAGGTGGAGCCATACTCACCACAATCAGGAAGAAAACCATGCAGAGAAGAGACAGACCACTGGTGTAACCAAGATAACCTAATGGAGAACAAAAAAATTCTGATTAAACCTGCCATTTGAAATACTAGTAAAGTAAATTTTATAACTCAAACCCTCCTTACCCAAGTTCTTCAGCAGAGAGAGGGGCAGGATAAGAATAACCGAAACCAGCAGAACAAGGTAATCTCCGTTAATGTACCATTCACTGAAATACACAAAGAAATAACATCAGTGAGTTCATAAAAGATAGATATCGCATTTTTTAATGAGAATTAACTGGCTTAAGGAGTAAAACATGTTTGCACTAATACTGCTGCAGTGACAACAACCAGCAGCTTCACAAACACCGCCAGCCTGTGCAGGATGACTGCACCGCTCCCATAAATAGATAAAACAAAGCAGCTCAAAGGAGCGGAGCTACATCAATTTTTTAAACTTGGAGCAAAATCGCTGTGAGCTCATCCTGCAGAGTATCCCAATGCGGCAGCAGCTGCATCTTCTAAAAGGCGCCCTTTAAAGGGCCCCTTCTTAGTAAAAGATTGCTGGCGTCCTATCAGGATGCCCAGATGTCCCTCCTACACAGACACAGCCCCCTTCCCTGCCCCAGCCGGTGTAGAAAGACAAAGACTGTTTCAGCTTCTCTGTGAGTTAACATAAGATAAAAAACGGGCAGACACTTTGATCCATTTAACCCTTTTTCAAGTCCTTTTGACAGAAAGGTAATTTTAACATTTTATTAACATAATCCCCCAACTAATTCTTACTAATGTTAAAGCAAATCTCTTTCAGATTTAATCTATTTTAGTTTTAAAAATGATCTAAAATCCTTTAAAAATATATCAAAGCCATAGAGATGATGAACAACTAAATTTAAAGACATGATCCAAGCTTAAATGTTTTAATATATTAGTTATCAAACACATTTTAGTTATTTCTGACCACCAGGGTGTGCTATAGAGCTTCTTTTTTCTATTGCAGAAACAGCAGCTGATTTGTTAACACAACTAGTGTACTGTTCAACCTGTGCAAGTCATTACGCCATTTTGTACTTTTGTCACCTTTGTCACAGTTTGTACATTTCTTTATAAATTAAATAGAGCCATCCTAACCAGGAGTAAATTATCACACGTTTTTAATCATCTTTTATACCTTGACCAATGGTTTTAAATTATTTCCTGTATCTGATTCATGCTTTACTAAGGGAAATGTGGCTGTGTTGCTCAAAGAGAAGATATCTGCTAAGTTTATTTTAGTTTCCTCAGGGAGTCATATTCATTAACTATTCCAAACGGTGATCAGAAACAAAATAATAACAAATTACCATATTAAATATCTAACAAAAAAAATGAATTGTAGTGATGTAATTAAACATTTATTAACTAGTCTATTAACAGCAACAAAACTAAGGAATAAGACAAACATGTATAGCTATGAAATGGATGTATAATTGAATTTAAAGTTAAGATATAGCCACTCACCCATTATTTGCTCCAGTAAAAGACTGAATGACGATGGGGAGCTCATATTTGATGATGAAGAGGTAGCTCGACATGGCTGTAAAAAAAAAAAAAACAAACAGAAACAAACAGTCAGAATATTTAATAAAAAAAACTATAGTCTTGACAAAGAAGTTCACACAGAAAGCAAATGTCCTGAGGTCTCTATTAACCAAGATCGGTCCCTCACCTCCAATGTTCTGCATGGTGATGGAGCAGGAAGCTGCAAGTTTTCCTGGCATCCCAAATGCTTTGTATCCCAGCGCCTCATAAACACTGGCCCCTTGGAAAAAGAAAAAAACATAGTTTTACATCTACCATCTGAAGGAATCAAACATAAAAAGCTGTTTGGAAGTTGGGCTGGTGCTCACCTCCTTCTATGGCTGTCTTTAGCAGTAAGTGGACAGAATACAAGGAGAAAATGGCAACAGAAGCAAGGAGAATCCTGTAAACAGAAGAGAAGGTCTTTAGAGGGAGACTTGTGACTAAAATGTAATTAAATGGAAAAAAAACCGTCTGTAGTGAAGAACAGGCCTTGATCAAATACAATTCTGAACATGAGACTATAAAGGCCAACTGAAAGACAAGAGCACTTTTCAGATGGTAAACAAACACACCACCATTAAGCTAAAGTGAAGGTCAAATCTGCTTGTGTTGTGACCGCATGTCCTACATTCATTGATTTCCTCAAGGTGGCAGATTGGGGGACAACCTACAACCAAATCTGGAACAAACTGGAGGACCTTGTAATGACTGCAACAGCGGAGCAGGGAATGATGAGAGGTTTCCCGACACGGGATCATCCTCATACCGTCAGGATACTGTATGCTAGTACAGTGTGTCCCAGTGTATTAATAGACCAGGTGAAAATTAAGCCCCTCACCATTGGAGACTTGCAATGCAAAAGCGAAGTGGTTCCTTTCTCCTGTACTTCCCCTGCTCTTGGTTCGACTCGCTCTAACTGAACATTTTTGACTAATTAAGCTTTAAATAAGCTTCTAGATGTCCTCCAATTGAAAGCTATTTTGATATACTTAGATCATGTTTCATGCAGACAATGTCTCTTTGTATCATAAGCTCAGTTACAAAACGATAAAAGGAAGGAACATTTTTTTTTTAAATTACAGTCTTCTACTTCCTGCAGATCTCAGCTCAGATTAGTCAAGCACCGTCAGACCAGTTTCCTCCCTGCACCACTCATGATCCCCTGCATGTGAATGGCATCTACCCTTTACGTAATGCTTGGCTAGCAAGATTATCTATAAGCCGCTTCTCTGGACACTCTGAAAGTGGCCTTAAGCTCCTGTCTGAGAACTAGGAGGCTAACTACGAGAGAAAACATCCTCATTCTGCTTTGACTAAAAGAAGCACTTCTACTTTTTCATTGCTTAGATAAATAGTCATGTTAGTCTAGATCTCGTCCTCTTATGCCATTTATGGGGTAGAGGAAACCAAGCCTCAGTAAGATACTCCTCCACGTTCTGTTTAAAGAAACATGGTAAAGTCTGATGAAATCAAGGACGCAGATGTCACAAGACGTCTTTAAGTTGTTCTTACAAATATCCAACAGGGGGGGCCATTACCAAAATTCTCAAATAAATAGCTATTGATTAAAGATATCTCCTCTTTTAACATTCAGAACAAGAGCAGCCATCTAACCTGGCACTTATCCACACTATCAAGGTCACACAGCTGTTGGTGGTGGAGAAAAAAAGAGCAACAAACCATATCTTGCATAATATGGAAACATCAGCACTTGAGACCTTGAAGTAACACCTGCTTAAACTCCTTTCTGCTCAATCTGGGTTTGCAAATCATTTGAGATAAACGTTTGGCTAAAGGTTTTAGATTCTGCAAAAAAAGAGTGCTTACACAAACAGGGCGATGCCGGTGTTGGCCATGGCAAAGGACAGAGCCAGGATGCCACTGCCCATGATGGCGTTGCCCAGGTTAAAGACGGACATGCCGAAGGAGGCATTGCCCTGGTGCTAAAGAGAAGAAAACACAGAATTTGTAGATAATAATAAACTAAACCTTGTGCAACAATATTGAATATAGGGAAACTTACATATTCAGTTTCATATTTCTTCTTGCTTGTGTTGGGGTCAGTAAGGAAGTTTTCACTCTCTGCGTCTAAATCGGAGCATGGCCTTTAATAGAAGGAAGAGAATTTGTTTTAAATATGTTAAACCAAAGTTTTATTTCTTAAGTCTGCCTGTAGGAACACGTCAAAATGAGCCTCACCCATCCAGAGGAACCTTCTTTCCATAGTCGGGGTAGTCATTGCTGTTGGAGCTGCAGCTGTCGTCATCTCCAGGAGTGTTCAGGCATTTCATCTCAGTTCTAGACCAAGCCTTATCGGACATTTTAGAACTAAACGCACACAAATAAAAACAAAAGAAATAGTTAGATTACTGTATTTACTTTTCTTCCTGCGTCAAATCCACCACACCCCTTTAAAAGGCACATGTTTACACTGCAATTAGCAGCAATAATAATAAAAGATAATGCATGCCAAGCAGGGATTCCACACGGTACTTTAACTCCACATTAGGGTGGATCATTACAATGTCCTAATGTAGAGGTTAGCTTTAGGCAATGTTTGAATTCTTTAAGTATGTGCGTCAAAATGTGCTAGCTATGTATTTCTTAAATGGAGTATATATTTAGACTTTGCTCTAAAGCACAGGGCGTAGACTTTTTGACATCTGCAATTATGATTGCTCAGTGCAATCCAAAAATATGAAATGAACAAATCTAATTTTTTTTTATTTTGAGCATTTTTTAGGGGGGTATCAGAAGTTGAGGGGGGTTACTATTGAAGGACAGAGAGGAAAATGAATTGATGATGATCAATATTTAGAGCGCGTGAGATCTTTTTCGGTGAGGGAGGGGCGGGGGTGATGACGCAGCCAATGGAAAAATACAGAGCGCGAGGCTTCAGCATCACGAAGATGAGGAAGGGATGCTGAAGGACAAAAAGAACCGCAGTGGCTGATCTTTACAACGCCCATAAAGAGTGATTGCAAATGCAGTACCAATTTAAGAAAATCTTACAAACTTGTTTAGAGACATCACTTTAAATACAAAAAAAAACTAAAATGACATATAAATAGCATCATATGGAGAAAAAGTGCTCCAATTATCATGATTTTGTAAAGTCATCCACCCTATATGGATATTCATGAAGTAAGTAATATTTCCCCACTCATGACTAATGCCCAGATCTATTTAATTGCATTATTTCCACAGCCGGCTTCAGTAGAAACAAAAGACACGTGCGCGCCTTTATATGGGCATGGCCGCCGCGCATCCGCAGCGCGCTGCGCACTGACTCACGCTCTATAGTCAAATTTCAAATTTCCCAAACAAATCGAAATCAACACATCTTTAACCCAAACATAAATGAGATCAATTATATTTACAGCATTTTGCCTTAAAAATGCATTCCTTTAACCTCACTGACACAAATCCATCGTTTATTTAAATTCTATTAAAGATTGACCAATTAACTGTTGACGCGTCGCGCTTTTTTTTTTATTTAGAAAAAAATATTTAATTCAAATATTCACATTTTTTATCTAAATTCTCCAACAGATGTTAACATCAACATATAATATATAGTAAATAGTACATAATTATGGAGCATAGAGGATATCCTAAATAATAATTGTAATTTCTAAGCTTTCTGCTGTTTGAATATTTCCACTTCCTCTCTCTGGTAATTTTCCAGTCCTTCATTTAAGATGCCGGCATTCTTACCTTGTGAGAATGAAGAAAGAAGCTTCAAAAATCCTAAAAAACGAGATTTCAAGATGATTTCTTCACAAAAACCAGCTGATCCTTTATCCTTTATTTAGATTATTTGGAAATAAATCGAAAAAATGAATGAAACTGACAAATTAAAAAGAGGGTCTTTTTTTTTTCTTTTAAAGAAGCTAGACCAGTTCAAGTAATCAAAGTGATGAACTTTGAAATGTTAAGACCTGATCGTATAAGAGAGATAAATTTGATTTATAAAGAAATAAAGCAGAGAGTCCTTGGAGATGTGATGTGCTGCGAAAGAAGAGCCTGTTCTGATGGAGGAGGGGTTGGGACTCAGGCTTTATTGCATCAGCTAAGATGCTCAGGAGCCCAGAGGAGGAGCCAGGGGTGGAGACTAGACAGTTTTACGCACACTGTGACGTGCTATTGTATACAAACAGATCTGCCTGACCCAGAGGAGTTGTCCTAAGAAACCACAGGCATTCACCAACAGTAACCCTCTCAAGGAAAATCACTTCCCTTTGAATGACAGAAAATCCTAACTATGTTAAATTTCTGCAGAACAAATACATTTTTTATTTGCAGGGACACTGCCTACCAGCAACAGCACAAATAAAATCTGGCTTCCTGCTGGGTTGTAGTTCTGATGGTGCCCACTATTGTTTACACATACACAGGCTGAGAAAAAAAAAGTGAAAACTGCTGCTAGAAAATTTGAAATCATCTGAAGTTTTGCTATTGGTTTTAGGTGCGACTGTCTGTAATCTTCCATAATCTACACAAGAAACTGGATTGTCTTTTCAACTCCCCCACAAAGGCTTATTCCACTGCAGGGTTTCAATTAGTGCAATGGTGGTCAAACTTTCTGCCACATGGAAAAAAAAAACCCCCGCAACAAATAGCTTTATTGTGATTTGTTTTTTATCGGCTTAACATAGACAAAACACATTTCAATAAAAAAATTATAATAATTTTCATTGAATACTTAAGAAAATAGTTTTGGATGCTTGACTTATTAAAAGAAAGGCTTAAAGGATGTTTTAGATGTGACTGAAAAGAAGAGTCACTTTTCATTTATAATAACACTGTCAGTATTTTAGAATAATTTAAAGGCAGATTTAATTGCCCTCGAGTTTCCCTTTGATTAAGAGTCACTATAATACTATGGTAAAGTAAATGCAAATGATAAAATATATCTTTGTGCAGTACCTGAATGCTGTCTTTTTCTTATGTCTTGTTGGTCCTAAAGGAAAATTAAATGTTTTCATAACTGAGTGATGATGACTAAGGGCAGGAGGATCTTCTGTAACATTTATTATTGTGATGGATAAAAAAAAAAAAAAAAGCTTGAACCTGCACGGTTGTTTTATTAAATTCTTTAGAAGCGGATGGTCAGGCTCATCCATTAACTTGCCTGGGGTATTTTACTTAGACTTAGACTTAGACTTCTTTATTTGTCATTTTGTATGCACAGGGTGCATACAGAACGAAATTGCGTTACATACAGCTTATGAACGTTGCATTGATATTTCAAATGGCACAAGTTATAGAAAAATACAAAAAGTGCAGCAGTGGTCAAAGTGTGAACAGTGCAGAGGATAAGAGACAGTGTGCAAGTTGCAGTGGTTTCCTTTTTACAACAGCCTGTAGAGGCTCTGTTGCAGCTCCGAGATATTATCTGCATGTAAGTGTAGCTGCAGAACAGTGTTCATGGTACAGCACCTCTTTTTGTTTTACTCTAGCTTCCAGATCAAAATGCTTCACCATAAACATGCCACTTTATTGAAAAATGTGTGTAAATCAACAATTTTGCCACTGAACCTCTTTGTTTGGTTTATACATAAAAGTTTATGCAGGAAAACTGCACAGTTAATAAACAAATGTTTGCAAATAAACCTTATAATGCTCAAAAGCATTAAAAAAATCATGATTGATTTTGAATTACTTTGTTAGAGAAATAAAAATTAAACATATTTATACACCAACAAAGCCAAACTTCTACACTGGCTAATGTGTCATACATCGATGAGGCCTAACTTTGTCTTTAGGATTGTGTGGCAGGAAATCTTAATGCGAACAACTTAAAACTATAACCTGCAAGTAATATGCTTATAGTGAATATATATATTTTTTATTGTTCTTGTTTTAACCCTAATATAAATGGAACATGGAGACTTTAATTATGGAATTAAACTGTTCGTTATCTGAAAACTGTCAAAATACATCTGATGCAATAAAAACATAGGGCAGATAAAATAAACGATTATGTCATCGACATACTGTTATATACTAAACTTATGTTTTATGTATTTTGTCTGATTTAAATATTTTCCTACTAAAACATATGTAAAATAATGCATTTATTCATTAAAAATAAATTAGCAAACCAGCTAACTTTTTAGATACTAGTTAACTAGTTATTTCTTTTAGTATTTACCTTTTAAATTTTGTCTTTAGTTCCTTTATTAACCCTTACCTGATAATTTATGTCTTTGGATGTTTTTACAGCAAATATCTATTATTAATAGTGGGTTCAGTTGACCAGCCATTTAATTTAAATACTAATTAGTCCACCTTTAATTAAAAAGTATTTAGAAAATATTTCTTAGATTTCAGTAGGGAAGTTAACTAGCAAGTGTGCAGCTTTTGTCTCTATTTTTAACGTACCCTATAAATGTGTCATCATAATAGACCCTGGAGCATTCTTCTCTGATGAGTACATAGGATCAGAAAACCACTCCCTGAACTGACAGATAGAACACAGAGCCATTTGAAATTTATGGACATAAAAGTGGACACCGTGGAGGAGTGTCAGTCTGAATCAGGGTGTGAGAGAGGCTTCAAAGCAGAACTCCCTGTCTGAATGAGATTACCTATAAATACCCTCATGTGAGCAGCGGTCATACTAATCCTCGTTCACGCTGCTGGCTTCTCTGACAGTCAGGTTTTATCTGCGTATGTATGTGAAGGAAGCAAATCTTGAGGTATCTGGTTTCCTGATGTATTTTTAATGACATGGTACAAAAAGTAATGCACACTTTCTGGCAAGGACTTCATTAACTGTTATGAGCCTCTCCACGGACACATCTTAGACTATTAACAGCATTTTTACTGTTGCACAAATATAACCTTTTAATAACTATGTAATTGATTGTATTTTTCCAGCTATTAAAACTTGATAATACAATTAATACCTATCCATGCATTACAGGCTTTATAACGTCATAGAGATAAAGCTTATAATTGTGCTTTTGCTACTACTGATAACAGTTTATTTCTGCACATGCAACTACAGTAGTAAGACTGGATTAATGTTTAATACAAATTAATGATCAGCAAACCTTAGTCATACAGGAAACAGATTTTGTCATGCATGTAAGCACAGAGAAGGATTGCACAGAATGCATGAGACAGCAAAGACAAGGTATCATTTGTGGCTACCGACAGTTAATAAATCTGTTGTTGTCAACATGCTACAAAACATAGTTGCTATGTTGTTCTTCGAAATCTTAGCAATTTTACTTTCATTTTGTCTTTGTTAGTCATGTTAGTAGATATAAATGTTACCCACATGACATAGCTTTCCTTTGTGGTGTGGCCTATAATAGACATTGTGATTTAAGGGCTGATAAATACACACACATATGTACATATGACGTATTCACAGATTTAATTATTTAGTACTTTATTACATGTTGAAAAAATAAGGCAAATGTTATGTTTGATATGATCAATGGTGACTTGAAAGCTTACGCCAGGAGATTTGAGTGAACCAAGTTTCTTTGGTTTGACCGGCTGGACAGGTATTTACAAAAGGTGGAGCCAGTTATTATTTAGACCAACTCCTACGTTTGTCACAGCAGTTAAAACTATTTCAGTACTTCCATTGTTGTGGTATTTCAGCTCAACTCTCGCCGCCGCTACATATCTAACAGCTGCAGTCGCTGCGAATAATGCTTACTTTGTCATGGTTGACTTATAAGTACCAACAAGAGCCAGTTCTGAGTTGTTTAGGGAAACAAGGCTTCCACTGTTATGGTTTTCTGGATCTGAATTACTGGGAGTGAACAAGATGTGAAGACTTGCCTCTGCAAACATGGCTATTTATTAAAGCCTACATGGGTGTGTGCAGCCTTAAGAGGAATCTTCAAGGAATCTTGACTCACCTACCTGGAAGACTCAGTTATGAAGGGACAGGAGTGCAGGAAGAGATTATGGGTCCTTTGTACTGGCTGTTGGTGGGGCCTTTTTCTCACTTGATCATATCTCAACGGTTATTTTCTTTTTTTCTTACACCCTTCTCATTCAAGACTTTTGGCTGGGCCTCATTCAGCAGTAGATCTCACCCCCCATCTTGTTTTAAGGACAGCTATATGTTTGATTGATATGTCCTGTGCATGACTTACAAAAAAAAAAAAAAAAAATTTAACACATATTTGAGAAAAAAATTTGCAAGGAAACCTACAAACGTGTCAAAATCAGCTTTCTTTCCAGAACTGGGACTGTTTCCATGTTGCAGTTGGGAAACAAAGATGATGTTTCTAAGACATGGCCCAGTTTCCACGATTCAGTTAACTGAGAGAATGAATTTAAACCTGCCCTCCCTTTTAAGGAATGTAGCAGGCCTGCTTTAGACTTAGAACAAGAACATTTTCTCTGGGTTATTGTTATATGCTACGTATATGCAAATAAAAAGCAATTATAGACATATAATAGTTTTCTTTACATGGACTTGAACGTTGATACGTAACAACCACAAGCATCAATAAACTTTATAGGTTTGTTATTTGATAGATTGACATGGGATGGGACCAGCTCTAGAGCTGAAAGTTTGAGGGATACTTTTGTTTTTAATGTTTATTCTATGTTACTCTTTTCCAGAGATACAGTAGGCGTTGTGTGCCTGTTGTTTACACTGGGTAGCAATTGCTTGTGCCTGTTGTTCTGCCTCCCAATAAGGGACTTGATTTTCCCAATGGAAAAGGGACAAAGGCATAGGTAATCTGAAATGGCACTCTTTAAAAATGGGAGATCTCTGCCCAACAACATGGGTGCATTTAAAAGCCCTAACCCTGAAATCTTTGAAGAAAGACTTGCGAGGGAAGATCAAGGATGGAAATATTAAGGATAATTAGATTAGAAGGATTAGAGGGATACATTAGAAAACCATCATTGTATTTTGGAGTCTTAAAACTATTTCATGTCAGAAACCAAACACTAAGGCAGAACCAGTTCAAACAGGTTTGAATAAACACCCACCCATCCACAGGCCAGTCATCCATAGGGAAATCCTCCTGACTTTTAACCCTACCCCACCCCCTATCCCCCAAATTCACACCACTCAACCCCCTCCCTCTACTTCAAAACACCTCTCGTTTGTTTACAGCTCCAAACACACAACCCTACCCTCCATGATGTCCTTCCTAACACCCCAGGTGATGGCCAATTTACCAAAGATCATAGTTTGACAACCTGGAGGCATCTTTTAATAAAGATACATTATTAAAATGAGTGAAGCTGCTTAGGGTGCCACATGTGGGACACTTCTTGTGCACCAACGTTTGTACATCCAAAGGACCTCAGCGGCTATGGGCTGGTGGTGTTTAGCTCTCATTTAAAGATAGGGGTTCAAGGACCGTTTTAAGAGGTCTTCATTGGACTGGATGTGCTCTCTTCATCCTTTGACATGGGAGCTCGTCTGCCTGGCTGTGTTTCCTGGATGGGCCGCCTTCTACAGTTGTCTTATGTATCTCTGCTTCTGTCTCCTTGAAACCCAGTCGGTCTCGACAGATGAGCCTGGTTCTGCTGGAGGTTTCTTCCTGTTAAAATTGAGTTTTTTCTCTCCACTGTCGCTACAAGCATGCTTAGTGTGAGGGATTGCCTTCAAGTCGATGCAACCAACTAGTTTTCCTTAGATAGAAAACTTTGAATCAATTTGACTGTATGATCTGGTGAACTGTAAAGTGCCTTTAGATTACATGTGTTGTAAAATGGCGCTATATAAATAAACTGAATTGAGTTCATTGGACCTTTCTGTCTGGCATCAGGGGAGATGAGGCCTTCACCTGCATCCTACACCAAACTCTGACCTACATGGAGAAGCCTGGAAACGTTGTGAGGATAAAGTTCTTTGATCCCTCTGATGCTAAGAAAACTTGCCTGTTCCCATGCAGAAAACATCATAATCATAATAAACATCATGATCCTCTTTTGTAATGGTTGTGGCTCCAATCAGCATCATTATTAGCTGTGTGAAGCCTTCCTATTCAGTCTATCTTACCTTTATATTGCTGCTAGGTGTGGCCTTGAGGTTTCAAGAATGTTAAAGTGAAGACATAATTTATGATCATAAACTTATAGCATCTGTCATAATCAACAGTCTGGTGAAATGAAACAACATATTTGAGTGAAGGTAAATTGCCCTTTTAATGCTGTTTAAACCACATGTGATACAGAGCCTAATTCAGCCACAGAATGTACCCGATTACCCCGGCACTAATCGGCTCCTCGGCAGCGCTCCATCTTCTTATGTAAGTTCATCACCCACTGACCAAATAAATTCTCCCAGCACATTACATTTAACCCTGCCAGCCTCCCACCAAGCCCCCCTCCTGGATCCAGGTTGGATCCCAAATAAAGTTCTTGCCCTCTCAGGGGTTTATTTATTAACTTTTCATATTAACTCGCTTTAGTTTGGAGGTTTCCTCGCTCCTCACCTGATCCCCACTGAGTGTTCTTGGAACAGTCAACCAGTGAGGAGGATCTTTATTACAATGAAGACATACATCTTCTTTTTTTTGTTTCCAAGAAAGAGATATCATGACGAGCTAAGCCTTATTTGGAAAATAGAGGTGAATGGGTTTTTGTTCCCTTTTGTTGCTGAGAGCCAAACGTAAATGTGAAGATTTGGCTGAGTTCATTGTATGGGTGGTAACTTGGTTATTTCCACGAGTAGAGAAGGGGTATAAGTAGATCTTTGGATACTGCCAAATACATTTTTACATTTTTTTTTGAGAAATGAAGAACCTTAATTTTTGATAAATAAGATTTCCCTTAAACACTTGTTCACATCTTTGATGTAGATGTTTCTGAACGTGCCTTTGCAGATATACTGTATGTACATTCCTCTTTCAATGGGTGCGTCAAAACAAGACCTGTTTGACGCTGCCAACACAAAGGAAGGTTATGGCCATCAGACTGTAAAGAACACTATTGACTGAAGAGGAAATGAGTTATCCTTTGGGAACCCTGTCATATCATTTAAACGCATACACAACTGATCACACAATAGCAATGTTGATCCTGATCGGACACGAGGACCCCGAGAGGATCAGGGTCACTACGTAAACAGTTTTAGAAAAACATGACCTGCTAACACAGTGGGAAATCCTAGAGAGTTCAAACCTCATCAAACTGAAATGGTTGTTCTTTCCTTTGTCAATTATTATTTATAGTTTTAGTTTCCCAAACCACTTCTAATCAGTTTTTTGGATAAAATTTGGCTACATTTTCTTACACAACAACCAGGTTGAACGTCTCGGTATGATCCACTGCACAAAATGTCAGTACAACTTAATGAATAAGTTATTAACTCCATCTTTATGAAGCCTAGATGTACCGGAGCATCCGCTGATTTGGGAGCATTACCTTCGTAATCCTCTTAGTGGTGGGAAAGTGGTTTTGCGTGCCCAGTCTTTATGACAGCCACACAAATGGGGGGATCACGTTAGTCTTAGGGGCCCCAGAGGGGAGGCCGCTCGTCTCGCTCTCCAAAACTTTCCACCCACAATGGTTCTCCGGTCAGCCATGTGAACCTGCTGACTTTCTGATCACCTCCATCACATAGAGGGAAAGTACGTGAAGCACATGGACAAATCAGAGATGGATCAGAGGTCATAAAACCTGTTCTTTCTCAGTTTACCCCTTCCAATGGGAACAGAAACAGCAAAGTAAATGTTAAAATCTTATCAATTATTTAAATTTACAGTTTAGAAAGTACAAATTGGTCAGAAAAGCTGAGTTGTTCTTAGTCACATGGGTTTGAGGAGCTGAAAATTACAATCAGATGTAGATAATTGTTACTTTAAAAGCAACCAAAAAACACTAACTGTCAGTAAGTCTCCATAAAATTAGAAAATCCAGTTCAGCTAAAAGATGTGTGTTTCTCACATGTAACATAATAGGATACACTGACGTGGTTTCGTGTTGGAAAGATGGACAAAGTGTGAAATCACTAATGGCAGATTCACTGCTCACACGGTTCCTGCTGGCTGTGACGCTATATGTGTGTGCTTGTGTTCTGTCCACGATCATGCAGTTCTTAAAACATTACGCTAGTCTCAACATTTCACTTTCAACAGTTGGATGGGAAAAAGAAAACCCAAGAAATAATAATAAAAAGGTGACAAGGTTTACACCGCTCTATAAGGGCAGGGCAATGTGCGGGGAAAGGAGTCAGTAAGATTCCAGATATAATCTGTGGTGCACAACTGATTAGCGCTACTGCACTTCTCATGATGTAGCAGAGTCACTTTCTTGACTTTTATTCAGAAAGCAACACTGTAAACATAAAAAGTGATGTGAAAGGAACGCACTCCCAAAAAACAAAACAAAAAAGAATACAGACTTACATAAAACTAAGAGAAGCAAAGTGTGAAAAAAGCGGTGAGTTTAGAAAAGCTTAAAGAAAGTGCTCCAGAACACTAGGGGGAGTCGATCAGTGTAATATAACACAATTACATACAATATATAGATATAGATATATATAATTAGGGGGTCCCCGCTCCATCTTGCCATCAGTTTGGGGGTCCTTGACCTGGAAAACGTTGAAGACCCCTGGTCTATAGACATTAATACTGGTCCCCTATGAGTTTGTGGTCAACTCTCCTAGTGGTCTGGAGCTCCCAAGTTATGCAGAACTATTTTGCTGCTTTTTTCACCTTCAGCATTTTCCCTTTGCATATGTTTTGATTATTAGCCAAATTTTTGTGTTTGCATTTAAACCACTGAAGCTTTTGCACGCACCAATTCGTTAAGTTTGCCGGTGTAATTTTTATGTGAAGACACAATTAATCAGCCAATCACAAGGCTGTATTGCAAACCTTTAGTCATCTTTGCCTGGTAAAGGTAACTTGCTGACGTTAGGCCAACCATCAGGATGGTGAGGAAAGGTAACCGAAGTGGCCTTAAAAGTAACATGAATGTTGGTGCCAGATTGGCTAGTCTGATTATTTCAGAAACTGATGATCTGCTGGGATTTTAGCGCACCACCATCTCTTCAGTGGAAGGCTACCTTCAGAAACTACTTCTATGCCACAAAGGCTAAATCTTTTCAAACTAGCACCTTGAACATGTCAGTAAGTTAAGTTTCATCCTTACTTACCAATGGAGCCTTGGTTGGATTTGGTGCAATGAAAAACTGACATTAAGAATGTAAAGCTTACAAAGCTACAAAGGAGGAATGCTGCCATTTCAATATGGTCCAAAATTTCTAAGCAAGATTTTAATTACCATGTTGAATTGCTGAAAATTTGGAACAGTTCTGAAGTGGAAATGGTGTTTAGATTAGATATTTCCGGGTGGATGATCTAAATAAGTGTTCCTCCTAAATATCAATTATTCTGGTGATATGTTTACGTATATATATATATATATATATATATATTTCAGGCATCTATTTTTGGTGAGCAACAGTTTCAGATATAGTTCTCGCTTATTTAGCGATCGAAGGGACTTAGGGGTTAGGGCAGACTATCGGACACAGTAAGCTTGTATGAGCTATGAGAAAAGCAACTTTTATAACATTACTTTTTTTAACATAGCATGCATTAGGAGAAATTGCATGAATTCGCATGCATTTAATAGGGGTTCCCTCTCTGGAGCGGGTACAAGTTGCGCAAATGCATTTTGTTAAAAAGTGGATAGGGTGGGTCTTTTAAAAAAATTCGCGAAAAAATCCTCCACAACACCTTTAAACCTAAAATCAGCTGTATGTATCTGGTAATGGAGCGAGGGAGTATATATCAAGTTACAATAATGTGTTTATTACAGTGTTACAATGGTAATGAGATATATGCTACATGTACTCCAAAAAAAAAGTTAAAAACGATCCAATGGACTTTCTTTCCGAGTTTGAAGACATTGGAAACAAAGTCCAGTGGATTGTTTTTTATCGTTTTTTTGGAATGACTATCACCAGCATGCACTACAACTACATCTATTTCTCTTTGAAAGATAAAGGTACCAGAGCACCACGGGGTAATGTGAACCAATCTGCTCCACCTGGACAGACTAGAAGAAAGCTTATGGCTCACAGTTACGAGTAGGAATCCTGGAGTAATTCCCAGTTTCCTGCAGCTCTCCATCTACTGTCAGGCCCAGCCTCTTCCTTACATTGTTAAAGTCTTTAAAATTCTTCCACATCCTCAGTTCACACACAGAAATTATGGAAGCAAAAATATTACATTTTTATATATATAAGTGTACATATCATCAAACATTGCTAAACAGTAAAACAACTTCTTACAAATCCAAATTTAAAACGAGCAGGGTTCAGTTTTCGCTAAAAGTGGCAAAATAAGGTCTGATTTTAGCCTCACACTTTAACTTCCTGTCTGTCTTCATATGGCAAGGTCTGCTCTGCACAGGACATGCTCTCAAAATGCCTTCATCACTTCTAGTTCCGGATTCCGAACTTAGCTTAAAAGGAAGCAAACAGCTTCCTGATGCAGGGAAGAGGTGTGAGCTGCCTGTAAATTATTGTAATTATTATAATATGTCAAAACAAGCTGTTTCAAATGTCTGAATGTTATGTTTTTAATAGGATTTTTTTTCTTTTCAGGAGAACATTGTATTACTTATTAGTAATGCTAAATAGGTTCTGTAAGGTATTTAAGAGTGGAATTAATCACATGACTATGAATAGGATTTAACTTAAAGTCCTTACAAATAATTACAAAATCCAGACCTTAGCCTCATAGATTACTCCTGTTCTGATAAAACTATAAAAAGTATGTTTATTTTGTAAGAACTTGCTTTGTTTTGAGCAATGCCTTTTTTGTGGATGTCTACAAATGGAGCAGCAGACTAAACTCGGTCTTAGCAGAACTGAATGTCCCAACTTTGGTGCAACAAACCGATTCTTGGAAGCGTTGTTCTTTCCGGGTCCCTTCAGGTTTTAGTGGTGAATAAATGCCACTATGAGTGCAGGTATTTGGCAGAGCCGTGCGACAGAGCATGCATGATGAATGGATTTGTCGTTTGCACACCAACCTGGAGCAGTCTTTAAACTCCAGGCTGGGTTGTGTTGACCGAGCACACACGTGTAAAGTTTAACCAGCCTCTGAAATATACTTATGTAATGCCAAGTTTTTACCACACAAACACAGAGAAGTTTGAGAAAAAAAAATGAAAGAAAGGGAAACACAAATACAGCTAAAAGAGGAAACACTATCAGAGTTTGCATAAGAGGTGGTGGTTACTATGTCAGAGTTCGAGGACTGCAGTGGCAGAAAAGTCATCATACTCCCCATGAAGGTTCTTTTTGTTTATCGTTTCTCAATTTCTGTGACCTGATTTTGCCCAGATGCAAACAAACTGACCCATGTGGCGTAACTTACACCTCCTACACAAACTCAGATAGTATGGAAACACACATTTTTCAGAAAATAACAATTCAGAATTTTTTATTTTATTTTAAATGATTTTAGTAATGAAATAAAATGATGAGTACGGAATAATGATCTAGAAATAAGTAAAAATGTCTTAAATTAATTGTATTTTCCCTTAATTTGAGAAGGCAAAAGAGATAGTTTGCCAATGGAATTTGTATTTTTACTCTTAAAATAAGATAATTAGATAATATGCTGTTGGTATAAGACAATGCAACTGTGTTTTCTTATTTTAAGTGTAAATTGTCTTGTTCCATTGATAAAATGTCTGCTTTACCTCCTCAATCCAAGAACAAATGCACTTATTTTAAGAAAAAATCACTCATCTAGATTTAGATTTTTTTCCAGTGTAGCTTTGCATTGGGATCAAATCCAGCCTGTTCTCATTCATATCTAATGTTTTCTAAAACCCCGGTCCCCGTCCCGCCGAGTGCAACACTGTAACTGTAAGATTCACAGCAGAACCTGCTGCAGAACTTGCATGCAGTCTGTTTGGGTACTCTCTGTTTCACGCTACACGAAAAAACCTAGATTGCACCATTGTTACATAAAGAGCTGGACCGCACCACGATGCATTTATTTGTTTGGCTAGTAGAAGACTGCAGGTTCGAAGAGCGGAAAACACTGAATTTGGTGAGTTTAAACATGCATCAACAGGTACAGAGGATCAATAAAGTTATGTAAAGTAACACAAGCTTATCTGTTTTACTCCTGACTTGCTCTACATTCTGAACCTTTTATAGTGGCATGCAAATGTTGCCCAAAAGGACCAAAAAATCTGTGTTTTTATTTGCGTTTTATGCAACCTAGAAAAAAATCAATGTGCAAGAAGAACTGTAACGTAGCACCTCCACCTTAGCTGGGTTTGCATGTTTTGGGTTGTAAATCCTGATTTCCTTCTTTCCTGTTGAGGCCAATCTTTCAGACTGCCACATTTATGAATCACGTAAAGCAATTATGCCATAAAAATAAACTTGCCTTGAATTGCGTCAACTTGCCTTGCCTACTGTCCCTAAATCTTTCACTGATGTCATGGACCATTGCCACCCCTGAGTATCACAACAAAGAGGGATCAATACAAACGAATGGCAAAGGTGAATGTTTATAGAATAAACTTCACTTTGTTGTCTTCAAACTTGAAAACAAAGTCCAGTGGATTTTTTTTTTTTTACTTTTTTGGAACTCCCCTTTGTTGTTTTTGTTAAACACTGATGCTCCATCATTGCTGGAGATTTCTGCAAAGTTTTTTTTATTTTACTTTGGTCCCTATTAAACCAAACTAAAAGGAACTTAAAGGTTAAAAAAAATGCAACAGCAACCCTGCTGCAGAACAGTCCTATTTTTAAATGGAACGGCATTTCTATGAAAGATTAACATCTGATTAATCTGTCACCTTCCGGTGAACAGGATGTTTTTAGGATTAGCAGTTTGTTCTATCTGAGTTAGACGACTTGTTTCTAGCCATGTGCATTTCATTTTCATGCAGAAGGACCCTGTTGTTCTATGGAAGAGACTAAAGGGCTGTGTTTGTTTCTACCAAAACTGGATCATTCTTATATGAATGTTTGCTTTGTTCATCAGTGAAGCTTTGAATTGTTTGACTGCTGATGGATCTAACTCCTGAGCTTTGGTTCTGTGCAACTCCTCTAAAGTGACCCCATGGCTGCTTCACAGATTGATGCTCTCCTTACTTACTTATGTGATGCACAGAATCTGGGATTGTTCTGGCTATAGCCTGTGAAGCTCCAATTGATCAGATCATGATACTGTCGGCAAAATAATTCTGCCCTCTCATTTTGAAAAAACGAACACTTGGTGTTAAATTTCCATGCTTGAATCAGGTGCTTGTTCTCTCAGAGTAAATGTTTACCTGTGGCCAATGTCAGGCTAAACAAGCGTCATGGAATAGAGCATCATGTGACACCTCCAGCGCTTAGGTTTCACAACAAAAGCTTGGCCACATGTTTTATCACCCCAAAAAGCTTCGTCTTTCTTGTTAACATGTTGCTAAAGAACAGTCGGCCCTGATTTGTTGCAAATTGATAAAACGATAATGAGGAATCACTGAGAAAAGGCTTGATTCATTGCTATCTGTTGTTTCAGGCTCTGTTACCCTTCCTCTTGACCTCCTTACTGACTCATGCCAGCTTATACAAGGGTTGGATTACCCGCAGGCAGAGACACGTTCTGCCTCTGAACAGGAACATACAAACAGCAGCTTTAGATTGAATTATGAACTACGCACAGGGAACAATGGCTGAGTGGTTTTTCTAGAGTTTAATGATTTTTCCTCTAAAGCATTTGGTTAATTTCAACCTGGAGAGGAAAGAGAAACTTTAATGTTTAGGGCATTTGGTTTAATTACATTTTCTCCGCCATATTGGTTCTGACCTCTCAGGTCATCTATGACAGACTGATGAATACGAAAGTATGTGACTTTTAATTTATCTAACCATAATCCTCAATCTGAATTAAAGACATTATAATCTGGAAAAGCTATGCTCTGGAATTTATAATTTTTTTTTTAATAGATTTGACTCATATTTTCAGTGTAGTTGGATCTGTTATAATTGCAGTATCCTTCATGTCTTCTTTGTTTGCTTTAATAAAGATAACTCTGAGTCTCAATCACTCTGTGGATCTACATTGTAAATTCCTCTATGGCTCTGTCTGAAGCCTCTGAACCCACACGGTCTATACTTCCTCCTGGCTGTTTGTGTTTTCATAATGAAAACAGCACATTTAACCTCTTCCAAATAACTTGTTTTACCAAAGAAGATATCAGAATGTTCTTCCTTCTTATACCTAACCCTTGCTGGGACATAAGTCAGTAGATGAAAGCCGGTAAAGTAACTCTGTATGATGAACTATATGTACAATTTAAGGTAATGTAAGTTGATTGATTGATGGATTGATTGACTTTACTGATCTCACAGTGGAGAAATCTACTTGTTACATCAGCTCAAATAGTCAAAGAAGGAGAATGTGCCAAGGAATTAAATGGTGCCTGGGATATATACAGTATACACAATGCATCAACAAGTATAACCTGTTGGAGGGGTTGCAGTGTAGGTAACAGCAGAGGAAAGAGTAAGTTTCAGTCTTGTGATCGCTTCATCACAGTTTTTTCAAAAAAATGCCTGGAAAGTAAAAGCCGATAATAAAATAAAAGCCAATGGGTGTTTGCTAAAGTCAGCACATTTAAAGCGTCCTCTCATAAAACTACATGATATTAAAATGTTTTTCAAGATATCTTACATATATAAATCTCATAAGTTTAACATATATTTTACTCTTGTTTAGCAACGTTCATAAAAGTTTCGGGTAACATTTTATTTAACGGGGTCATGTTATCATTACCGATTTGGGTACCGATCATAGCTGATTCTATAAAGTCTTTGTTATGATTATTTAAAACAAATGGAACAAAAAATATTTTGTTATTACGACATAAAACATTAAAATATCACAACGACTCAGTTATTCCAGCATTTTACAGTATATTAACTCCTAATGACATCATTACGACTATTCATACTTGTTCAAAACATTAATAGCATATTTAAAATTGGCCAAAGTTAGGACCAATCACACATGACAGTGTAATGTAACGTTAACACATACATCAAAATTTTATGGTTAGACCTGTTATGACATATTTACGATGGGTTATGATACAATACAATTTACAATAAAATATACTAAAATAAAATATTTGGTTCTGTAATGTCAAGTTGTTCTAACAAATACATTTAAAACATTGTCAACTTTGCATTAAGTGTCATAATTTACCAAGCGACACTCATAAATATGTGTTAAGCCCTTAGCCCTTCAAAATAAAGTATTACAAAAATAGGAAAGAAGAAAACTTTGGTGGCAGGAAAGTTATTAGAGATCTAGTTGGCAATAAGGAGGAAAAAGATAAAAACAAAGGCACAGATGGGAGGAAACCTGCAAAATGTTATATATGGAAATGAAAAAAAAAAGAAACTGCAAATTTGCCTCAATACCTTCTCTATAGTCAAAAACCTGATTGGAGCCTGATTGGAGGAAAGGGAGGGTGGATGTAGCTAAATACAAAGAAGGGCAATGACCCTAATTCTACAGCCAGATCACCAACTTACATCTGTTTGAAACAGCCTTTAGAGGGACAACAAGTTTTGTTCTAAATCCTTGGGACATTATGTGACCCCAAATCCTGACTTACAGTGAATAGATTCAAATACACATGCATAGAAAAAAAGCATTGCATAACTGTGAAGGAAACAAAGCGATTGTTCTAAAGAAAAACTAGGAATTTTGTTGTCATATGAAGTTATGAAAAAAGAGAGAGAAAAAAAATCCAACAGTGACCTTTGACCAGAACTATGTGTTTAAACATGAGTCACTTCCTGGAAAAATGTCTCAATCATTGTTTTGATGTCAGATTAGAATGTAAATCCTTCGTATCATAAATGAGTCATCAAGGTTTTGACTCCTTTGGGCTCTTTATCGTGCTTACAGGAAATATAGTAAATTACTGACAATAAACATGAAACAACTCAAACAATAAAGAAGATTAACTTGGTCAGTTTCACATTAGCCAAAAACATCAGAAAGGTATGCCTGTGTAAATTATCTGTCATCCAGATCATGGCAACAACAAAGCAGGCTTAAAATGGAAGGCTCCTGGACGTTCGGTGAGTTTTTTGAAGAAGTTTTATCATTTATCCAGGAGTCTTTGTGAATCCTGTCAGCACCAGATCAGTCTGTTAGATGGAGGTCTGATGTATTTCAGCAGTGTGGAGGTTCCTTCTCCTAAGCACATTCCAAGTCAGATGTAAATCAGATAGCCAAGCCCTTTTCCTCTGGATTGTTTGAGCCTTTTGACATGCATGAGCTATATGAAAATAAAAATGTTTTTTTATTTACATTTTTGGAATTTTCTATTTTGTAAGATGGCTTCCCTCACTCTTCTTTCATACTATATGTCTTTTATGACCAACTGAACATTTCAGTCTTCGAAGGTGTTCGAAGGTTCAAATTTTAAAGCTATACACAAGGACACCTTCCAATTTAAGTCTGTTTTAAGTCAGTCTGAAATGAAAAAAAGCTGAAATTAGAATGTTGATACATTTCATGAAGATAGTAGGAGATCTTATCTATAATATCAAATTGTATTGATTTTAATCTCCCTGTATGTAATGTTCAGCAGGTTAGTTAATTGAGAATCAAAAGCAAACATGGTATGAAGGTCATATTTTTTAGCAGGAGGAATAATAGGATTCTGTTGGGCTTTTCGTTTAAAGCCACTATATTATGTGAAGTTTGTGCAGAAATCTATGATTTGGATGAACCATGAAAACACACAAACACAAATTTACAAAACGGTAACTTTAATGGAATGGAGGAGGAAGCTGGAGTACCCTGAGAAAAGTAGCGTATGATCTGTGGGAACATAAAGACTTCATGACGAATGACCTGAGGCTCAGGAGCAGCATCTCTCCTCTACCTCTAAAAAACAAGCAGCATGTTTCTTCCCTGTCTACATTTAGTGTCCATGGCAACCATCTGCAGCACTGGCTAGTAATAGCTGCACAGCACTAAGCAGGTCCGCTGCTTTGTTGTCTGGGTGGAAGGATGTTAGCTGCCAGGCTACTCATGCGTCCAGCTGGAATCAGACACGTCACCATGCAGCTTGTTTTGGCTGTACGTGTAGTGTGACTGCCTCCATCCGTCTGTTGTTCAACCTATCGCCAAATGTTTTAGCATAACAACCCAGACATTCCTCTCCAGGATGATACTCTAGCTCATTTTGAGGGACTGTGAGATGTTTCCTAAATTGTATTTTGCCCCATCAGCTGGTTCTCTGCCCAGGATGTGACAGAAAATCCTTCAAACATTGGCTCTTAGAAGGCATGTGGATAAGATATCTGGATGACGAGAGAAGAAAAAAGCCTTGCATTTCCATCTATGTAACCTTTTTAATGTCACCATTATTATTTCTGTATAAGACATTTGGAAACTATGACTCCTTTACTACAGCACAGACTATCCTCTGATTCGGAGGAAACAAGTGACAAGTTATTCAGCCATGGCTGAATCTTGTTCCATCTGCTTCACCCTTAGTTGTATATTGCTTAAACACCCTCCCTTTTTCTTAAATTCCAACAACCATTGTAAAAAATAGTTGACTGTATGATGAGTTTCCTTACACATCCCTCCCTTTGATTACAAATAGACATTAATAAAGCAGTCCTAAGCTGTCCTCCGATTCTGTAGACACTTCCTGCAAGAGAGCACAACTGACGCATGGCCAGGATGATGCTCCTCCTACATCCTACCATCCACAACAGAACTTGGCCTTTGAATAACTAACCCAGAGAGCCTGTGAAGTGTGAGCCCTTCAAATATGGATCAGAACTATAAAGAATCCAGAACATTAGCGAAGGGACAAACATTGGCTGGCGAATGTTTTGATGTATGTTGAAGCTTTCCTCAGTCAAAAGATCCACCTCTTGTTTCCAGCACTAACCTTACTAACATGTTCAATTCAATGCAGTTTATTTATATAGCACCAATTAACAACACACATCATCTCAAGGCACTTTACAGTTCACCAGATCATACAGTCAAATTGATTCAAAGTTTTCAATCTAAGGAAAACCAGTTGATTGTATTGAGTCATTGACTGGAAGGCAATCCCTCACACTAAGCAAGCCTGTAGCGACAGTAGTAAAACTCCCTTTTAACGGAAAGAAACCTCCAGCAGAACCAGAGGCAGTGTGAGCAGCCATCTGCTGAGGCGACTGAGGTTCGAAAACACAAAAGGCAACTTCAACTTCATTGCATTGAATCATTGACTCAAAGGCAATTCCTCACACGAAGAATGCTTGTAGCCCCAGTGGAGAGGAAAACTTCCTTCTAACAGAAGGAAACCTCCAGCAGAACCAGGCTCAGTGTGAGCGGCCATCGACCGAGGCTGACTGGGGGTCAAGAAACGGAAGCAGACATACGGAAGGAAGCAGAGATGCAAAAGGCAACTGTTAACCAGCTCCACAGGTGGCCCTTTTCCAGAAAAAACATACAACCAGGCAGTCAAGCTCTGAGCCATCCCCCACCTCAGAGGACAAAGAGAGCACATCCAACCAGTCACAGTCAGAGAAACAGGACTACACTGAAAAACAGGCAGAGCTCGATCATCTATATACAAAGGTTTTTGGTGGTTTTGAACATGTGCTTTATGTTTTTTACAGATGGAGGTCATTAGAAATTATTGATCGTGACTTTCAGACCAATTTGTTAACGTGATAGCATATTAACAGCTTGTAAACATGAACCATTTGCATGGACAGTTGCAGATGTTTTTAGATAATGGATCTTAAAAGAAATTTAAAGTTGGTTGATGTTAGCTAAGCTAGCTATGTACAAAAAAGCAAACAATCAAAAAGACTTTAACTGGAGGTCTAACAAGTGTAACTTTTCTAAATAACCTTACTAAAAACAAAAAAACACCCCTAACCATCCCTTTGAGATCACGTTTTAACGCAAACCCATAAACACTGTTATTCCCCGTTCTTCTACGCCACCATTTCGTGTGAACAGGTTAAAGATCGCGCCCTCAGGGCTAAATGCGGCCAAAGAAAAACTGTCGATCTGATCTTTTAGGCCTTACAAGAACATGTGAAAGAACGCTTGCTATGCGTCTCCACACGTAGCAAACATTCAGAAATATTGCTTAAAGGGTGTAACTTGTTCAGATGCCAACTGACCCAAACCACCAAGGTGGAGCTGGAACACTTTCTTCTGAGTAGTTTTCAACACTCTAATATTAAATATTTATCACTACCACCAGTTTCAGATTACTCCAGATCTTAAGAGAAACTAAAAGACACATATTTATCGTGTAGGCCTTGATGCTAAACGGAAATTATGTTAAACACACATCCTGTTGGAACCAAGCAGAACTGAATTGCCCCTTAAAGCCTAAGCAAGACCTGAGACCTTTTTGCGTACGTGTCTGGCTGAATGGTTGTACTGTTACACGTGGTTGAGTTTTCTCTCACTATGTCGACATCTCTGTCACTGTGTGAGTAGAGTAGCAGCCAGCACCTTACAGTTAAAAGAAATCAAAGAGCCAAGTCGGATTTCTGACACCATGGGGTGAGAGGAGGGGGCGGTAAGCCCAAAATAAACATGGTGTACCACCACGTACAACTATCCTCTGAGATCATGGCAATATTTATATATATATGTCTATATCACTATGCTAAAATTAGCCGGTTTATGGTTTTATTTAACCCGTATGGATTCAGAGTTGACAGAAAACTGTTAAAATTTCTTATTATTTGTGGGGGGGGTTTAATAGCTGCAAAAATAGCTTTACAGTTTTGGGAAAACAAAGTGATAGCTTAACAGAAAAATATTATAGTCTGCAGTCAAAAGAGGAACAGACAGAAAAGCGGATCATAACATAGCGCAGACCACGCTTCAAAATTGGGCAAAAATCAAGCTCAATGCGAGACAACTGTAAAACTTGTAAAAACTACAAAGAACAACCTGAAGTTTACAGTTTACAGACTAAAGGCAAAGAATGAACGCTTATGGAAATCCGAAGGGATGACAAAACTAAAACTATATGGAATTATCACATTTGGTAAATAATATATAATAATCTCTGCACTAACAATTCAGAATCATTTATAGTATTAGAGGGAGACTGAGAGTTTGTCCTTCAACTAGTTTAGGAAAAAATTATGAAAAAAATTGAATGTTCTGCCCTGCATCCTAGACTGAAATGCAATTCTTGCATTATTAGTAACATTATTATGTGATTAGGATGCAGGTACATTTTTTCCCACACAGACAGTAGTCTATTAACGGTTACTGCGGGTCGGGAATTCACCCCCTGGACAGAACAGTACAGTTAATCCTGATAAAAAATAGTTGGGGGTGGGGGTTTGGGGTCAGGGGATAGCTCTATGTGTGTGTGTGTGTGTGTGTGTGTGTGTGTTTGTAGGTCAGAGTAAAACAGCCCAGAAGAGAAATAGAGATAGCTGTGACTTCGCCTACAGTAGAAAACGGTGTGGTACAGGACCAGACAAGTCTTTAGTTGAGTGATGGAAATGTTTGTTGCAATACTTAAATACCTAAATGTCAAGTATTAATTCAGCAAATAGCAGTAATAAGAATGGACAAAGATCTTGAACTTTTTTCAAATTTTCTATTTTCTAACAAACTATAGTTTATTTGATATCATATGACAAGCTAACAGAATTAAAGGCCTAATGGATCTGATTATTTTTTAATGTGTTGAGCTTAATTAATGAGTTTCCACTAAATAGAATCCAATCAAACTAATTTCCTTGATAAGCCACGACACAAGTAGAGTAAAAGTTCATGAGGTATCATGAAGGAAACGATGAAGGGGTTGCAGAGATGCACAGATGTTGCCAGAAAATATATTACAACTGTTGACTTTATGAAGGATAGGCAAGAAGAAACTAACTGTGGAACTATTTCATTTAAGTAACATGTTTAACAAGAAAAAAAGGAACAAAGTGCTTCACAAAAATCTAGTAACAAACAAAATAAGTTATAAAGACACCAAAAAAGCAACAAATAATAAAATTAAAATATAGAAAGAGCACAATCTAACCAGATGAAACTCAAACGGAACTTAAGTTTCTAATAATTATAATAAGTGAACTTTACTGATCTCACATTGAAAAAATGTACTTTTGCATTTAACCCATCCCCTTGCGGAGCAGTGGGCTGCCATCGTGGGGCGCATGGGGAGCAGTGTGGCGTTAAGGGTCTTTGCTTAGGGAGCCTGAGTGGCAGTCTGTGGGAGTGGGGCTTGAACCTCTGGATTTCAAGCTCTATGCCCAAACCACTAGACCGCCATAAAGGCATATCTTATCCAAACTTGATGATGCCTCAGTAAATTTCTCATTCAATTCAGTTTATTTATATAGCGCCATTTCACAACACATGTCATCTCAAGATACCTTACAGAGACAATTCCACCGGATCATACAGTCAAATTGACTCAAAGTTTTCTATCTAAGGAAAACCACTTGATTGTATTGAGTCATTGACTGGAAGGCAATCCCTCACACTAAGCAAGCCTGTAGCGACAGTAGTAAAACTCCCTTTTAAC
>NW_015151439.1:64190-65353 GCF_000732505.1 Cyprinodon variegatus
CCCCCACCCTATCTGCTTCACTCATGCCCCACCTCCAAGCTCCACCCCTCTCACAGCATCTGCGCGGCTTTAAGTACACTTTTAAGGTATCTATACTTTACACTATTACTTATTTTCCTCCTACTTTTGACTTCTACTCATTACATTTTCACACAAGTATCTTTACTTTCTATTCCTTACATTTTTAAAACAAACGTTACTCGTTACTCTTGGCTTCGGTTTAAAGCAAAGGTCACAGATTAGCGGACAACGATGTTATGAACAACATTAAATCCAAAGATTTTGTCCGAGGTAAAGCTGATGTATTTGTTGTAGTCTCTTGTTATTCACACACAATAAACAGCGATTAGCCAACGTGGGTTTTAAAACTGCAAAGCTTTGTCTTCAACTGAAAATCAAACGCGCATCTACACAGACCAGTGTGATGCATTTGCGAGCGTCAGACAGCTATGGTGCATTCAGGAGCATGGGACATTTCAGACTTACAAGGAAAGAGACAAAACCCTGTTCAGTAACAGAGTGGGCTTTCTTATAATACTGAATGCTCTATAATTGTGTTTCTGTTATTTTTTGATTATGCACATCTGCTAGCTTTTTATTCTAAAAAATCTATAATATTACAGCAGCAAATTATCAAAGTTTTTCAAAAGCCTGTTTAAAAGCTCTAAATGAGGCTTCGGATCCTACAGCGACAATTGCGCTGTCATTGTTTTACAGGTAGAATTTGCATTTGCTGAATCTTGTCTTTTAACTAGTGATGGATATACAGGAATACAGTCATACAAGTGTAAACTCCTCTCAGATAGCATGGGATGCAATATTTGGCAATTTCTATTTTTATTTTTTCATCTTTTTTTTTAAATTCAATGTAACATGAATGCATAAATACGTTATTTTATTTCAGTGTTAAATTCTGTTTATAGTAAATCAACCAGTAAATGACATTTACTGGTTGATTTTCTTTATTCGGACCCCACTGATTTTTTATTAGTTACCCGTGGTTTAATGTTTCTAAATATATATTTCACGTCATGTGCGCCATCCAATGCAGATCATTGGTGCCATCCACATCTAGTGAAAACTAGTGTAATTGGATGAGTCGTATAACACAAACACTCATTGGTTAGTTAAAGGAAATCATCAGAAGCAAGCAGGTGTTCTTT
>NW_015151439.1:65510-84570 GCF_000732505.1 Cyprinodon variegatus
GAAAGAAACCTCCAGCAGAACCAGAGGCAGTGTGAGCAGCCATCTGCTGAGGCGACTGAGGTTCGAAAACACAAAAGGCAACTGTCAACCAGCTCCACAGGTGGCCCTATCCAGGAAACACACAGCCAGGCAGGGGATCTCTGAGCCAGCTCCCATGTTAAAGGATAAAGAGAGCAAATCCAGCCAATCATAGTCAGAGAAACAGGACTACATTGAAAAACAGGCCAAGTTCCAACATCTATAAAAAAATGTGTTTATGGCAGCAGAAGAGCTGATGTTTCTCTACAGGATGGTGTTACAGCCAAACAGGAACAAACCAGATGAAGCTGCTATGATGAGAAAAAGCAGAAAGAACATAATGTTAGAGATTGAAGTGACAAATTCTGCAGAGTGGGAGAATAGAGATAGAATAAAGCAGAATGATGAAAAGTGGTCTCTATGTCATCTAGAAGCCTAAAAATATAGCAGCATATAGAAAAAATAGCTCCAGATAGCTGCCTATTTTGGATGAGGTATAAGAAAGTAAAGGTTTGCTGCAAACCATGTGGGAGACACTGCAAATACTCTTGTCAAACGATATCAAAGCGGAACTGTCTAGCCTTCATGCTTAACCCCATGTATGAAAAGTCTTCCTGCGAGAGAATGGATCAATCCAGAACTACATCCAATACGAACAATATGGCAGACAAAAATACTTTTCAGAAGCTCAGAAGATTCTAGAAAATGTTGACACTCTTCAGATATTAACTGAAAAAAGCGTTTTAATTTAGTGCAGGTATATTAGTTTCCTGCAAGTTAAAACTTTTGATTCTGTAGGTAGAGGGAAGTAGAACAGAAAAAAAGGAGTACTGCAACAGAAAAATCGTGGTGTTTGTTGTGCCAAATATTTATAACGACCAAAATGTTCCTTATCTGCATATTTATTGCGGTTTTGGCAGTACTTTTAACACAGGTGTTGAAGGTGAAGGGAAAGTAATGTTCACACCATCAGGATGACTCATTATCAGTTAATATGACCAAGAACGGTGTGTATCTAGTACGTCAGACAGTCTTTGTGTGGGAACACTTTCATCTTGCGTGTCTTTTGTAAACCTGGATCTTTATATTCTTTTGAGTTATTAAACCTACTTGCAGACCGGCATGTTCTCCTGCAAACCCAGAGCTGCACCCATTATTTCCAGGTTAATTTTTTCACTCAGTTTTTAGGCATAACAAAACATACAAGAACTATGCTCCAAACAGTTAAGATGATCTGCTTTATGGAAAGCGAATAGTTTCAACTAAGAAACACATGCATAGACCCACTATTTAACATTTTAGATACTCCTTTTTTTAATTTAGAGGTATCCACGATATTATGTCAGGCTTTTAAATGAAATCCAATAAAATACTTGAAGGTCTGTGCTCTAACAGGACAAATAATGAAACTGCTCAACGGATTTCTTTAATTTTTGCAAGGCAAAAACAAATCGAATAAAGTAAAAGTTTTTGATGGCAAGTAAAAAAGGGAAATAAATAATGAAAGAGACCAATGTAAATGCAGAAACTCATTATTCCCAGACTTTGCATAGCAACACAGCATGCTTTTTCTTTTTAGCTTGGATCCTGCACTGATGCATCCTATCAATTAAAGTACAGAGGCTGATAATGATTCCGATTTATTTTGGTAACTATGAGGAAATAGGTTTAAATTATTTCAACAGGTATTTTAACACTTTTTCTTGATTTCTTGATGCATTAAAAAGTTTCAGATAAAAAAACATTTAATATTAGAGAAGGAATATATAAGCTAGAACAAGATGTACTTTATTGGCTCTATGTGAATAAACAATGTCGTCTAAACATAATAGCCAGGTATTGCATTTGCAATGTTACAAATAATATATGTAATATAATATACCGGTAATATAATGTAGTAATATATAACCGTGACAAAAAAATAAAAACAGACGATATCTGTTTGGGAGAAAACCAATTTTTTAGCATCATTGCAACTAGAAAAGTATCTAGGCAACCCAAATAGGCAAATAAAAAGAGTATCAAACCTCCGGTTTCTGCAGAGAAAAAGCTACAGTACAGTATCCTATCACTGTATGACAGCTGCTGATATAGCGCCTACATTTGAAACTGAAACATTTCTCTGACTGAGATTTTCAGTCGAGTTCACGTTTCAGAAAACTTGGCTCCAGACAGAGCCTGGTGACCCACTAACTGAAATAGAAATGAATCATCTGTGGAGACGGGGAGAGTCTTTAAGCTGTTAACGATTTGGGGCATCATTCATAAAAGGAAGAGTCCTCATGAAGAACCTGAACCAGTGTTTTACCATAAAGCATCTGCTAATTTTTATTGTATCTTATTGTAGTAATCTGTATTAGTAATTTGGAAAATAACATAATATCAATACTGTATAAGAATCAGCATAAATCTCCGGTTGGCAGAGATGAGCAGAAAAATAATTTGCTGTGAATAATTATTACAAATTGTTTATGTTTTAATATTGTTGCTGGGTGATGAAATGAGATTTTCAATCAACCATTCCATCACTAGGCATTGGTTTAAATCTTATTTATCTGACAGATTTCCAGTTGTTCATGATAATAATAGGGTTAACCTGTGGAGTACAGCAGAGATCAGTGCCAGGGTCACTTTTCTTCCCAATTGGTAGAATCATTGGACACCATGGGATTCCTTTTTACTGTTATGCTGATGATACTAAGATATATTTTTCTATAGATTTAAATAAAAATAATCCATTACATAGACTATAGGCATGTCTTAAAGACTTAAAAACCTGCATGACTTTAAAGTTTCCTTGTTTAAATACAGACAACACAGAATATTTTGTCTATGGACCAGAATCTTTAAAAAAAGAATCTCATGATAATACCGGTAATAATAATATTTAAACTTTATTGATCTCTCAATGGAGAAATTTACCTCTGCATTTAACCCACCCCCTTGGTTGGTTGTCATAAAAAGTAATTCACTAGATCTGAATGCAATTAGATTGGTCTCAGATAATAACTGAAAAATCCTTGGTGTCATCTTTAATTATTTAAATCCTATATCAAGCATGTTTGTATAATTTCCTTTATTCATCTCAGGAATTATTTAATAGATTGTATAACCATATATAAACTGCATATTTTGTCTTCTCGATTCCACCTCAATTTTACCTATACATGCAGTTTCTTGCAAAGTGCCTTAAATGTTTGTTGTGACAACAACACAATTCCTGTGATTTTTCACAGTGATTTTGCCCACTCTACATCAGCTAAATCCCCACACAATTTTAATCCAAAAGAAAAAAGGTATGTCTTTTTTCAACATCAAAACCCTTGTTTATAGATGTTGGAGATCTGCCTGTTTTCCAGTGTAGTCTTGTTTCTCTGACTGTGACTGGCTGGATGTGCTCTCTTCATCCTCTGACATGGGAGAGCTCGTCTGCCTGGCTGTGTGTTCCCTGGACAGGGCTGCATTTTATAGCTGTTTTTTTGTATCTCTGCTTCTGTTCACACTGAGCCTGGTTCTGCTGGAGGTTTCTTCCTGTTAAAAGGGAGTTTTTCCTCTCCACTGTAGCTACAAGCATGCTTAGTGTGAGAGACTGCATTCGACTCAATAAGTTGGTGCATTCAACTGGTTTTCCTTAGATATAAAACTTTGAATCAATTTGACTGTATGATCTGGTTGAACTGTAAAGTACCTTGAGATGACATGTGTTGTGAATTGGCGCAATATAAATAAACTGAATTGAATTAAAACAGAGGTTTCTCCAAAATGAAACTTTGATGCACATGCGTATTCCCCAATCGGAATGTTACCTTTAACTACATTTGCAAGTCTTTAGGGGGAATCTATCTGCCTAATTTGCATGTCTTTAGGATGAATTGTTGGGTCATTCTTTGTAAAATTCCTCTTATTTATACATTTTCAAGTCTTGCCAGTGATTCTCAATTGGATGTAAAGCTTACATTTAGCCTGGCCTTTTCAAGACATAAATATGCATGAACTTCCCCCGTTTTGCTGTAGCTCACATCTTTAGATCATCCTGTTGCAGCGTGAATCGCTTCCCTGGAAGGTTACAGGTTTTCCAACCTCTCAAGGTTTTTCTTCTAGGATTTTTGTGCATGTAGCTCCATTCAATATACAATGCATTGATCAATTCTGTATATGCTGGATAAAAGCATCCAAACATGCATGAAGCTGTTATCACAGTGATTGTGGAAAACTTTCAACAGCACGCTTTTTTTTTTTGCATTCTTAGTAATTTTGATGTACCAAACTAAAATTTTTAAGCTCTGTTGCTCTTCCAAAGTGACTGATGACTCAACAAACTTTAGGACTTTTAAAGAATAGCTGCCACTTTTATTTATTCTAAGACATTTATATATTTCTATATACATAAAGGTGGACTAGAATTTCTTTAGAGGTACCAAAGGGAGGTCAATTAAGAAGGCACCCAGGTTTTCTCCTTTTTGTTTGTGAAATTTGTTGAAAATTGTTTATTTTTGTCCTTGTACTTCTTTTTTTATGAACTATTGATGTGTTGAAATCTCCCAAAATAAAATGTCTGCTTAGAATTGTGTTTTATTCGTATGTAGAACCTTTAAAAACGTAAGAAATAAATTCAAAAAGCCACATTTATTTTTCCTTTCACATTTTTATTGTTCACCGTAATGAAACATCACTGATACAAAACAAAAACGACACTCTAGGTAAATTACAAATCTGAATGTTTAGCCTGATCCACAGGGAGTAAAGACATTGGGAACAGCAAAAACGTTGAGCCAATGCTTCTCCATGCCTGAGGGTCCGTAGAAAAATAAGGCAAGAGATGGTTTTGTTCACCTTTCTCTCAAATCGGCTTTTGCTGGTGTTTTCTTTTGGAGCACAGGAAGGTTTCTTTTTCTATGCAAGCACAAAATGTGTTTTTTTTTTTTTTTTACAGCATGGGCTGAGGTAAAGTTCTTAGGCACTGTAATCATAAATGTAGGGACAAATGAATCCAGACCAAGGACCTGAGATACTCAAGAGGGCCAATGTGTAGTGTGGACAGGTATACTTCTTGGTAAAATTTCAACAAGGTTAAAGAAAACACCCTTTCAACATAAAAGCCTGCTGGCACTATCAGGCTATCAAATGCTTTGATTCAAGTAAAGTTATACAAATTTAAACTTCACCAAAGATATTTCTAGGACAGCATTGATACACATTGCAAGCTTCAGTAACCTTTAGAAATTTACGATTGTCATGGTATTGGCTTTTAATATCCTGAGGTGAAGATTTCTGGTATTGCTTCTGAAATTTGGCTTTCCTAGAGTTTTGCTTCTGAACCTGGTGATTAACTGAAATGTAATGCCTTGATTCAAAGAGATGAGGGAAAACAAATCTTCAGAAGTTGACTCCTGATATAATGCATTCTGATCCATAGGTCACACTAAAACATGAAAATATGTATATAACGAAAACATTCTACAAAGAAAAAAAGAAAACTACTGTCATACAGCAAGAGAAATAAAAGTCTAACACTCGTCCACATTTATATATAACATGTATAATAAAAATAAAACACTTGATTGTAAAAGGCTTCTCAAGTACGATCCCCCCACAACCCACTCAAAGGTGATGAATGTCAGTGTACCATAAAATAAAGATTATTTACACAGCATATACAATTGTCCAAAAAAAAGACCATGTTTGTAATCCAAAAACCTGCACATAATACACTATTTCATTTGAAATATCTATCTGCTTCACGTACGAAGATCCACAAAGGATCTATAAATGTCTACTTTGGCTGGGTGTGTTCATGTGACTTAAGGGCATAACGATTGCAAGTGGAATCAGACAAATCTGAGATGCTTTAATAAAGGCACCTGTTTTGGAGGCCTGAATAAAGAGAAATGAAAAGTATGCAAAAGGCACTATTTGAATTTGAAATCCGGATTTACAGGGCATTCATTTTGTGTATATAAAAGGCATTTATATGAAATAGAGTGAATTACAATATTGCAGTCGACTTTAGTTTAGCATTGACCTAAGTACTTTTAGACATTTCATTTCTATCACAGTTTTAAAAAATGGCTCTTATGTGTTTTTGAAATGGATAAAAAAAAGATATTGTTCAGTTCAGCACAAATTAAGGCAGGAAGACAGACATTTCTTTAATCTATGTGCTAAATATATGGCTAGCAGCTGGAGATGGTTCGGTAAGCGAGCAAAGCTAAAATTGGAAAAGTGTCAGGCCAGGTTTTGATAAATGTGACATTTAGGGTTAATGATTTAGGGAACAGCTTTAAATGATCATTTTCAAACATAAATTTAACTACCGGTAACTAGAAATAAAATAATCAATCTCCTTTAAAACCATATAGAACAGGCTATAATAGTGAGATTTAGCATGTACATCGATTAACTTATTGCCTAACAAGACCATTTTGGTAGAAATTGAATATAATAGAAACCTGTGTAAGTCATCTATAAAAAATGTTGATACATTTTTTTTGTTAAAATCTGATTTGAGGAGTGAATTTTAAAGAAATTAAAAGGTTTTCAAAGTAAAAGCAGTAAAGTAACCTTGTAAATGTTAATAAAAACTCCATGAACACAAAGGGAAGCTATCTTTCATCTACAGTTATTGGCTTAAACTACACAGAATTCAGTTAAAAGGTACAGATACTATTTCAAATCTAAGTATAAATAAAAAATGTGGAGTTAATCTAAATTTCGAAAACCAAAAGTACTAACAATTGAACCTAATCCTGAAACTGGAATAGCATATATTGCAAGCTTCAAACTCAAAACCAATATGGCCACTGGACACATAAAACCTGGATCTAAATTGACATCATTTCCACCTCTGAGCTCCAACTTCCGAACCAAATGCAGCGTTAAAGCTGTTAAAGCTACCCCTCTACATACATAAACCCGATCCCCTTAAACCTCACCAACAATAATTAGACAGAGCTATTTAATCTACCGTGGGGTTTGTTGAACCACACTTTGAATCACAGCTATTTTGAGTTCACTACAATCTCATCGGAAACAATAATGTGCTGACTTCTATGCTCTCCACATAGAGGAGGGAGAAATAATAAGTATTATCATTGGTAAATATCTTTTCTGGTTTCACAAAGGTAACATTATCAAAATGAGAAATAAAAAAATCTTATTTTTTTAGTATTTCTATAAATAGAAATTTTTCTTCACGATTTTTTTGTTTTTGGCGCCACCTTTAGAATGGGAGTATCGTTGTCATTGGTCGCGTGTCAAGTTAGCTTTTCAAAAAAGATCTTGATTGAAAGACGACCATAGTGGGCATATAGAGATGACTACATTTAGATGCTGCAGGCTTTTTCAGTGGAGCAGATAGTAGAACAGACTTGTAGCCATAGCCCCATTTACGCTACCCTTTTTTAGACCATGTCAAGAGCGGACCAAGCAGGTAACCGAGATAACTATTGAGTTGAAATGGGACTGAACGCAACTGAACTGGGCCGTGTCAGACACAACCAATCCGCTCTAAATGTAGTACTAGTTCAACAGTAGGGCTCGACGCGGTTCATCTGTGGCTCGGTTCTCTGATGACAAAGAGCGCAGGAGCAGGCCGAATTGTCTCCTATTTACATTAAGCTGAGTCATTTCGCGAGTTTTCAGGCTTGTCCAGCTTTGCAATTCACAGATCTCATCACCTGTGCAGGACAAATAAACTTTTCTCAGCCTAATAACAATAAATGGTATCAAATCGAGCTGGGATGATGCAGAGACCAAGGCTTTCATCGAAATCAGCCATTTTTGAGAGTTGTAGTATCCTGAACTGCCAACAGGAGGCGAGGAACCGCCCTAGCGTGATGTGCAAATGATCGTAAGAATCAATCTCGGCACGGTTAACTGATCCAAGCTCAATCCGAACTCAACACCGATCGGTTTCAGAGGGGTAGTGCAGATAGGGCATAGGAAGCCATTCGGTATCCACCCTAGCATTAACAGCTAGCTGCTAAGTTAGCTTTACATGAAACTTTCATGTGGATAAAGTCGGAATTAAGACTAAGAACGATGTTAAAACATGGCCTTTGCATTTATGAGCGAAGAGATCAGATGATAAAGATATTTAGCTAAAACAATCTTAAACTCAAGTATTTCTGCTTTCATTTGTTAAAACTCTAGTTACCTTTAGCTAATCTACATAACCTAGAGTGAAATTAATGTCAAATGATTCTACATCCAGCTGACTAACCAACATTAAGTGCCTGATCAGTTATTCCAGCATGTATATATATTGAAATGACAATTAATCTTCAAATAACCTGAAGAAATAGAGCCCTCAATAGGTCTGCGCAGATATTATGTACAATGATACGTAATTATGTACATTCATCCCCTCCATGTACAGAGCTCTGTATGACAGTAATACTGAAAGCACCGTCTCGCTTCTTTAACACAGCTGGAAAAATTGATCATCAATGATGCAGACTTTGGCGAGGTATCCGATTGTTAATCTGATGATAAGCCAATTTGATAAAGAAATAAAACACACTGTAATGCTTAACCGTTTCCTTTGATTTTGTGGATAGTAGCTTAAAAAATGGTTTGATATCTGTGCATATTTTTACATGCGTGGGGGTGTCTGCTGCATCTCCACTTAAAGTGATAAAATACTTGAAGAAGTGCTTGGTTTTCCATGGGTAGCGGCAAAAGCCATAAATGTTACTTAAAGTTAGAGAAAAGCAGGAAACGCCATCATCTTTCCAGCTCTGCGGTCCAATTACAATGCTGATCTTCAAGTGAAAGCTGCTGTCTACTGTATTTGATCAGTGTCTTCAAGGCTGGAAATAGATATCTTCATCATGATGACAATTCCAGACTGTCTGTGGTGTTTCACATCAAAGTCTGAAGTAGTTGCATTCCAAAATACAGGACATAAAAATGTTCTCAAGAAACAGCACGTCCAGTTCATACACTGGACAGTTTTGAATGATTCAAGCAAGCGAAGTAACACAGATGACTTGTGGTGTGGTGGGAAAAGAAGGGCTGCCGCCATTTTAAATAGGAATCCAGAATTGGGACAGGAGGCGGCTTTAATGGCCAGCTTTAGAGCCGGGTGGGTGATTGATCCAGTCGAGAACGATGAGCGACAAGCTGCCGATCATGAAGACGATTCCCACAAGCAGGAACACTAACGCCTAGAGACAAAGAGAGAAAAATTGGATATGAGGTTAGAAAACGGATCAATGGGGATGGCTGAACTTTCACCTAATGATGTATTTTCAAGAAAGACAGAAAGTTGATGAAAGGCAAGGCATGCTTACCCCAATCTTCTGCCAGGACGTAAATGGTAATGATTTAACCAGGCGGAGATAGAAGGCGGCAGGAAGGATGAAGATGAGCATAGTAGCTGCAGAAGCACCTGCAATAAAAGGACCAAGGGTTCATTAAAGCATGGAGCGTCAGGTTGCCTTCTCTCAATTGGTACAATCTATAGTGAGTGAATACTAAAATTATCATCATATTGCAGCTGAAAATAGTACTTTACTCTTTAATTGGTGGTTAGATTGCATCTGCACAGCTATAATTTTCTCACTGCTTCAGCAGATATCCCTTACTCTCCCATGTGCCTCTCCTTCTATAGACTGTGCTCTGCTAAGATATTGAGTGAGCGAGTAAAAAAGCTGACAAAATGCTCCTCCTGCCAAGCTAAAAATGCACGGAGGACAGCCATGAGTTACAGAACGAGACCCTAGACGATTTAGGCTGCGGTTCAATCTGCACTAAGCAAAAAAGTAGAGTACTTCTAAAGTTCTGTATGAGCGAGGGAGGATCAAACTCAGCTATTTTAAGCATTGAGGTGTTTTTCTGCAAGTATCAAAGAGGCTTCTAACATCTGCTGCTCAAAGGGCAGGGGAAACAGGCCTTTGCTCACGTGAGTTTAAAAAAAGAAAGTGTGTGTCAGGACTTACCGATGAAGCCAAAGATGTCTCTGATGGTGGGTACAAAGATGACCAACATGTTGTTGAAGACAAGGATGAACATGGCGATCAAGAGGTGCCGGATCCAGCTGAATTCCCGGCCGCGGAAGAGCAACGTGGTGATGGAGGAGCGGATCTGAGAGAACACAAAGCACACACATTTAGGTGTTACGCTCGATTACAACATCTGGAATAGTTTGCGTTGCATGCGAGCATGCTTATGGTCATTGCCCTGCTGGCAGTAAACCCCTGGCCAAGTATCAAGTCTGCTGCTCTAACTGGTTTCCTTATAGGATTACCCTACATTTAGCTTCATTCATCTTTATTGATATTCCCTGTCCTGCTAAAGGAAACAAGCAACTTCGCCAACATGCTTTCTGTCTCGTCTATGTGCTTATGGAACGCAACAAATTGGACCTTTTCTCTCTTGTTCCCGCTCTAGTAATATAGGCACCACTGGGGTACCCTTTTCCAGAGTTAAGGCTGGTTTATGATCAGAAACCAGATCATCTGAATCTCAACGCAGATTGGTCCCCGCACCTTCTGCAGAAACTCTGGTGCACCTCTCAAAAATTGTAGGTGTCAGCAGACAGTGCCGCAGACAGGAGGCCTCTGATTGGTCAAATCTACATCCGCTCTACACTATGTGTATTTCCTGTTTCGTACCTTACCGGCTTGTTTTGTTTGTGTTACCGCCATTGTGGAAAACAACTTGGCTAGCTGGAAGAGCGAGGTGCGGGAGAACGCTGGGACCCTTTTTCCACCTGGATCCCCGCTCTTTTTTGCCCTCATCTCAATCCGTTGTCACACAAACTTGCCCCCACTTCCTCACCGCCTCGGCCGTATCTAGACCCACAGCTAGTTCCTGATTGTCCCTCTTGTGTTGTGGCGTGGAACAACATAGAGCAGACCACGCTTCAATATTGGGCATAAATCAAAAATGTCTGCGTCAAGCTCACTGCGACACAGAATTGTCAATTCTTTTGCAGAATTACCAAAAGACATAGAAGTCTTTATTTGTAAAGCTACAAAATGTGCAAAGCAAAGCAAGTCCCCAATTTGTTGCAAGACATTAATAAAACTGTTTTATTCCTTTTCTTCTCAGACCTGTGCCTGCTGGTCTGTTCCTGAGCTGTGTGTGTTTGTTTAAGAAAGGAGGGAGGTAAACTAGCAGATTCCAGCTAAGACACCTTTCTGCCCCCGAGCTACAGGCTGCCTGTTTAAGCCCCCCGCCCCCCCCTTTACTGGGTGAAAGGTTGTAGGGATCAGGAGAAACCCAAGGCACCGTCGGCTTTGGTGCCTGGGATTATCTCCTGCAGTGCAATGGGACTATGAGGTTGCATCAGCCGCTAGTGAGAGAAGGGCAGGCTCAAACGCGCAGAGGGAGGGAGGGAGTCACTGTTGGGAGTTTACATTCTTACTCTTTTTTTTTGTGCTTTACCTTTCCACTCAAGTGTCGTATGTTAAAACAACTGAGGCTTAACCTGCCCAACTAGCATGACTTGCATATCTCAGAGACTCGATGTTATCAAATCTTCTCCAGTAAAGGTCAAGTCTGAATAAAAAGAAGACATTAATTTTTGCTGCACTTCTAGGTGCAGCAAAACTTTTATTTGACTTGATTTTTTGTGCTTCCGCTACCATAAAGCACCAATGAGATGCTTGCACTGTCAAAAAGTTGTCCTCATTATGCTTTAAAACTCAGATCTTGGCACATATGTTTAAGTTTTCCCCAATTGTTCTAAACTGCAGACCATCTCCACCAGTCTCCCTCTCTCCCCGTGGACGGCCTGGAAAACTAGAGACTAGATGCAGCATTTCTCTCCAAGGTACTAAACCATTCAGCACCAGCCTGTTACCTGGCGCACAGCCTTTGGTGTTCACCATGTGATATTTATATATCCTCTGCTCCTTAGAGATTACTCGTGGAGCCGAACTGAGCTGGAAGCATCTGGCTTTGGCCGGTTAGAAACAAAGCAAGCATGGGGTATCTGCTGCATACAAAGGGGTCATATTTTCTCTACACACTCTAGTAAAGTGAAAGACAAACTGTATACAGAGAGACTGAGGCAAGATGTGGACACTATTTCTGCTTCACTTTACACTGACAGTGTGGAAAATAACAGCAGTGACAGTGAAAAGGCCCTTACAAGTAAAAATATCGAGAGGAAGTGAACCTCAAAGTGTTTTGCATGGCTAAGGAAGCACTCAAGCATCAACGGAAAATAGAAACTGAAATTCATATTTTTTTGATAGGGGTAGTTCCCTCTGTAACCCTAACAAAGGGCACCAATGAATAGAACGTGAGCCCTCTAGTGGTGACACCTGCTCTCTGCAGGGCCAACGAACCAAAAGAAAGGTCCAAAACACTGACTGCACTGTTAGCAGATTAAAAACAGACAAATAAACAAACAAAAATAACACATAATAAATGCAAAATTAAGAATTACATTTATTTTGTATAAATAGAATATGAAACTTTTTAAATATAAAATGGTATTAATGTTTAGGTTAAACTTCACTAGCTTTTTTATTTGTATCCAGTTTGTAGTATTTTCTTTATCTTACCTAATCTGTTTTTTAAACTTTAAGAAAGTTTATTTGATTGTACATTTTTATCTAGTTTTACCTTCAATATTGCTTTTTAAAGTGTTTTAAATGGAATTCAGGCTTATATTATTTTTTTTGCCGTTTTCTCTAAGAGGTAATTCTGTTTATATGCTTTTGAATTCTTATGTTGTTATTATCATAAAAAAAGGGAAAAAAGTTTTACTTGTTTATTTTTTCTTAACATCTTCCAAAATGTAGTGCCTTCATTTCCTTTGAATGCTGTTAGATAGATTTGATTGGTTTTAAATGTCTGTATTCATTTGTTTTTGGATAAAATAAATTGTACATTTCTACATTACAAAGACTTTAGTTTCCCCTAAAATCCACTAAGCTACTTATTACCAACCATTGGGTCAGGTTTAACATTTGTAAATAGACTTTTTCTTTATAGTTTTTTTTTGTGATTACATTTTTTTAAATCTATATTTTAGATTTTACCATAAACTAAATGAAATTAGAATTTCTATTTCATGTTTGTTTTGTAGTTAAAGTACTTTATATTGTTTTATAATGTTAAAATATTTCATGTTGTTTCATCTCAGATGTGTTTCATTAACAGGATAATGCAGAAGTATTGTAGCTGCTTTAAAAGTTGAAATGATTTAATGTTTATAAAGGTAAGATCACACCTCATGGCCTCATTGGCCTGAGAACTGGGACACGTCTGACTCCACATAAAGCCCTTTCATTATGCACCAGATCCTCGGAAAAGCCCCGTGTGATCCGGCTCCGGTTAGCGTCCACCCTTCATGTCTTCATGTGACCGCCACCCCCCCATCCTCTACACACACATTTACTTTCAGGTTACACACACACATACATGTATGGTCTCTGCTCACATTTGCTGCGTTGCCACAGAAGCCAAGGACGGTTGCAGACAAAGCTAATGTTAATCTCTCGCTGAAGGTCGGCTGAGGTTTTCTTTCAATTATGCCAGGAGGATTCAGGAGGCCAGATGGAAACTTGGCAGAACAACGGTGAGACAAAGCAGCTCTTTGTGTCCAATGTCTCACATTTTTCTTTCGCGGTCTTCCAAATGTGCAGCAGAAGCTGATTTATTTACAGTATGAATAGTTATGGGGAGCTAATGAAACATTCCTAATGCTGCACACCTGCATCTCTAACAGGGATGCCAGGCACAGCTCCAATAATGCGCTCTCTCAGCAGGACTTGCCATACAACTCATTTATTTACATGCTGACAGAGACAGGTTGTTCATTAGAAATCATTTATGAGAAAGGGAAGGGATTCAGCTTTTTGCAGCCACAGGTGCACACAGATAAAACCAGTTCTGAAAAGCTTTCTGACAAAAGGACTTTGATGCATAGGTTTAAAGCTGTTTGTGCTGCTATATTTTAATTAAGGCTTCCTCCTACGGGAACCTCAACATAGTTTTTAGTTAAACCTTAATGTGTAGATAACGCTTTTAACCTGAAAGTAATCCTAATTTTTTACCATCTGAAGACTTTCAAGATGGAGAGGTGAAGTGCTTTTATTTGCAAGGGGCCGCTTCCTACAAGCAACATGGACCTATTAACCTTAACTTCAGCAACAAAAAGTTGTAAAAAAGGGGGCTTAGTTCAGCTAAAATTGGCATCCTGCTTTCATTTCCTATTTTTGTTGTATATAATTTATTGCTTTTACCAACATGCACCAGTTGATGGTCATTGCATTTGTTTAGCGTCCTCTGCCTGCTACTTCCCCACATTTGGTCCAGTGGAAACAGCAAGAAAATCTCCTCACTTTTTCCCACTGCTTTGTTTTATAATAATAGATAAAGGCAGTTTTGGAATCTGTTGTTTATTTTTGCACATTTAAGCTTATAGGTTTATTATCTGGTAAGAAACAGATAGTTTTTTGTTATGTCATGATAAGCAACATTAGAATGATCACTGACTGTATTTTAAAAACAGAGCCGTTCACAAGCTGATTTCTGAACCTTACCAACACTTTTCGAGGAATGTGTGAAGCTGGGGTGTTAAAGTCCGGCCCACTCGGGGGAGGATTATACGACAAGATATGTCGAGGAATGCACTCCCCCTGCCTGCTCCGTGCTTCCCTGCCTCTGCTATCTCACTGAGGGTCAGGGTTTTTCCACTGCTGAGACTCAGCCTCTAAAACATCAGCAGCAGATTTCTTAGGAAGGGAAACATTGAGTTTCCCACACCTTGCTTTACGAAAAAAGGAAAAAAAAAAAAAAAGCTAAAAGGTGCTAACAAAAATTTCTCTGTTGGAGAAAAAAAAAATGTCAAAACTCACGAACTGATTTCGAACTAATGCAAAACTTGTTGCATCAAGCTGCCTCCAGTCACTAAAGCTTTACAGCAGGCATCCCGAGGGCTGCTGTCCTTCATGTTTTAGAGGTTTTCCTGCTTTAGCACTGCTGATTATGATGATTGCAGTTGAAAAAAAGCCTGCTAATGAGCTTTCAATTAAAATCAGCTGTGCTGGAGGAAGGAAACCTCTAAAACTTGCAGGACAGCGACTTTGGGGATGCCTGCTTTACAGCCACAGCTTCAGTATTGAAAAAAAGGAAAAATGCTGCCCCTTTTTGGTAGACTGGTGTAATTACAACAATGTCAGAGGCAGCTTATAACATTAACTGACATGGGTGTGAGTGTTCGTGAGCCTAAAGGAGGCAGGAAACTTCCACTGACCAGTGGGCCTTTTTTGTTCTCCTGGTGTCAGATAAGGCACAGGCTAAAATTATCCCATGACCATATATGGAAATGGAGGGAAGAAGGGCACATGGTGAATGAATAAGGGGCACATGGTGAATGAATAAGAGTCGATACGTTTTGGTGACTTGTTGCCATGTGACCCAATAAGAACAGATATTGAGAAAAAGAAAAAGGCTTTAGTGACATTAAATTAATAGCTAATAGCTATTAATAGCTTAATAGTTTTACAACCACAGGCTGTGTGCTTGGTTCCTGAGTGACGACAAAAGGACCTGCAACCAAACAGTGAGTTCTGTTTATTTTTCCCAAGGTGGCAGCGGAAAAAAACTGCTCAGTCTAGAATCTGACAAATAAAAACAGAAGGGCTCTGTTGCACCCTGTAAGGAGAACCACATGGACTCACAGGCAGCAAATGCTTAACATTTAAAGTGGAGGTGTGTCTTTACGTGTGTTTTAAGTGCTCTGACGTAAATCAAACAGGGCAACCTTATAAACGAACTGCCTGTTATGAGGATGAGAAACGAAAGTGGAAAAGAGTGAAACTCAGGCTGTGTTACATTGATTAAGGGGAACTATTATGTTTAAAAATAAAAAGTTCTGATGAAGGTGAAGAAGTGAAGCCCAGCCAGTCGGGCAGACGCTTCCAAGCTTTGCTTGAATCGACATGTACTTACAGGGAAAAGCACGATGGGGACTGTCAGCGTGACGGCGGTGAGGACGGCCAGGCGCACCAACAGCAGCATTGTGTCAAACTTGTACACTTTGGTAAAGGTGTGCAGTAGCTCATCCTCCACATTACCTGCAACAGACATGTAGGAATATCACAGCTTGTAAAGCCAGCTCACTCAAACAAATCCGTGCACATATTAGTGATGTGTGGATCAATGCTAAAATATAGACATCTCAGGTACTAGAATCGGTTTTCACATTCAAATTTCAATACTTTTGATCCTAGAGTCATTTTAAATAATGCATGTAATCAAAAAAATTGCCTAAATCGACAAGTTTGATGGGAACTACTTGGTTTTTCTCCTGGTAAGGTTGTAATGTGTTTGTATGTGATGCCAAGCACAGAGTGATGCTGCTTAAACAAATAGTGGCAGATCATAACAGGAGTCTGAGTGGTTATCATAGCTCCACAAATAGAACGACAAAAACACGACCTGTGATTTTGGTATGTGGTATAAATAGGCCTATTTTATATAAAATGTATTTTTACAGTTTTAGATAAATGAAAATAATTTAATATCGCTCAGTTTTTATGAGGATTATTGCTCATACCATAAAAAGTGAGGTAGCCAAACAGAGCCGACAGCATGTACATGATGAGCATGGCGAGGATGGACAGGTTGGAGACGTTCTGCATTTTTCTCCGGCTGCGGCTGCAAACACAGCAATGAAATGTACAATTAATGAAGGTCACACTATGTCTAAACATTTCCTATGAGGGGATCAAGTTAGAAAATAATATTGTTGGTTTTTCAGGTTTGAAGGAAATGATATTGCCTGACATGAGAGGAAATAAACTCACTCTTTCAGCTCACTGTAGATCGGCAGCACTTCAGGATGACAGACAAATGCAAAGGCCAGGATGGGTACAGTATATGCAGTCTGTGGGGTGGAAAAAAAAAGTTTTTTAAAGAGTTAAACCCTCAGGAATTGAGAAAAATACAGTAAAACCAAGCATATGAATTATAGGTTTATGTTTTTTTGATCTAAGAACAAAACAACATTTAATATACAATGAGTCATTTATTTTATGCAGATTCCTTTTTTAATTATGCTTGGTTTCCCTTTACAGCCACAAAGGAGAGTTTCATTGACATTAACAAGTGGTTCAACAGGTTTCAGAGCCATGTCCTACACTGCAAAAACGATCTCAAAATGAGTAAAAATGTCTTAAATTAAAGGTATTTAGCCCTAATTTGAGCAGGTAAATAAGATGATTTGCCAATGGAATTAGTATTTTTACTCTTAAAATAAGATATCTAGATACTATGCACTTGAAATAAGACAATACAATTGTTTTTTCTTATTTTAAGTGTAAATTGGCTTGTTCCATTTGCAAAGTGTCTCACTTAAATCCTTAATTCAAGAAAAAATGCACTTATTTAAAGAAAAAAAATTACTTATTTAGATTAAATTTTTTGCAGTGTAGTATATGTAAAGAAATACATCCAAATGTGAATTTATTTCAACACATAAGCTGTTACAGGTCTGAGCAAAATAGTCAGGGTTTAGATAGGAAAAAAAGAAGACCTGCAGCTAAATGTTATTCTGTAGAAGACTGACTAAGGGGGGGCTGAGAACAAATCATATAAATTGTAATTTCAATTTAAAGTGAAATAATGCATCAAAATACAAAGAAATGTATTTTAATGAGATAAATGAGGGACAAGACAACTTTTTTTTACTACAACAGAGATAAAAACCATTTATTATTTGGTTCCCTGCTGAAATAGTGAAAACTTTTTCTTTTTTTGGATGGACTGCTTGGATGTCAGTCCAGGTCAAAGGTGAGTTGGCTACTCCTCCTGAGAAGTCTAGAAATGTCTTGAATCTTTAAAGGTATTGGAAACTGTTATTTGTGATTCATAAGCAGGTAACCTTTAATTCACATGGGAACTTAATACCAGATGTCAAACTGGTATCATGATTTATGATTATAGAAGCCCTAACATGAATAGACTGAACACACAATGGTCCAAACCACGCCTCAGATAACCCAACCTTTTCCAAACGTGTCCCTGCAAATACTTGGGATTCAAGTGATATCAGATAATCCTGTTTCCACTCTATTCATTCTTAAACTTTTGTTCGTGCCTCGAGGAATTTGGGTCTATACTACTTGTGAGTCAGCACTCCGAGCCTTTTTTCTGAATAAAAAAAAAAAAACTTGAGCTACAGAAAATGTGCTCGACCAGCATCCTCTGCTTCCTACCTGTGAGTTGAAGACAAAGTATTTTGGCGTGCACATCTCCTCGTCGTCTGGGTGAGGCTCGAAGTGGACCCCCGTTGTGTGATGAGCGTCCTGGCTGCTGCTGACCGCCGGAGTTATGTCGGCCCGTGAGAAGTCCATCAGCGATGTGTTGTGCCGTATCGCATATAGACCCGACATGTCGGAGGTGTTCATACTGAGGTTGGATGAATGTGCGTAAAAGAAAGGAAGAGGGCACGGTAGCTGGGTCTTCTTGTAGATAAGCTGGGAGAAATAAAAATAAAAAGCCTTAACATTATCATCCAAGCTTTGTTCAATCATTAGTAACCCTACCTGAACATTTATTGCATTGTTACTATGAACATATCTTTAATTTCACTTTCAAATGGATAAATTGGGGTTTAAGAGCTTCTAAAAATGTATAAATTTAGAAATTTTGAGCTGTTTATTGAGAAAAATCCCACTTCTTTATTTTATAGGTGTTCTGAAGAAGCCTATTTTAAATGGGCAAACTTTTTAATAGTGTTTGTCATTGTGGGTCTATACAGTCACTGCCACTTATATCATTAAAAAATGGCACTTTATGTTAGCTGAACCCCTAACTTTAAAAACAGAATTAAATTTGACTAAAATATATCTTTGCTCATTTCTGGTGACCCTATTTTTCCTGCCATTTTGCTTTAAGATTAATTAAACTAAATATAAACCTTTTTTGTGGTTCTTGGACCTAAGACTATTTTTGCTCCATCATTCTTTTGCTCAAACGCCTCCCACATTGCTTGACTAAACTTGGACCTCAATGGATTTAATCTGCCGTCTACATTTTTTCCTTCATTTTTTGGAAGAAACAGGCACATTTCTTC
>NW_015151439.1:85571-104393 GCF_000732505.1 Cyprinodon variegatus
CACACAGGCTTTAATGCCTCCAGTTAAACCATATTCAAAGTATATAATACAAACACTGAGGTCAGTGGGTGCAAACTTAAGTCGTTAGGTAATCATTTAAACTTTCTGGCTTTTTTCTTTGCTTTATATCTGGCTTGCAGGACTTGGTATGTGTATCTTTTGAAGCTGAGCAGTAAAATGTCGACCTGAACACTAAACTAATAAATGTTGTCTGAGCTGTGAACTGACTATGGGTTTAATACTAGTGTCATTTTACTAAAACTCCAACCCACCAGGCTGACTAAGGACCTCAGTGGAGTTGTGTTACAGCCGGTTTGGCAAAGGTGTCTCTAGGCAGCTTTAAGAACATATTTGGAGCTTTCTACAGGAGCTAAGTGAACCAGAGTTCGTCCTTACCAAGATTTTTGAGGAGGGACAAGGGCAGAATAATCCCAATGGACACGAACACCACCAAGTAGTTGCCGTTTAGGTACCATTCCCTGTAAATACAACAGAACTTTAAAACCCAAAGATCTTAACTAGCAGATATCAAACAAAAAATAAAAATATTAGACTATAATCCTGAGATCAGACACCCACCCTGAGTTTTCCTCTAACCGTAAGAAGGCTCGGATCACTTCAGGCAGCTCGTACTTCACAATAAAGAGGTAGCTGGACATGGCTGCAGGACAACAAAGACAAAGGTTTGTATCTATATGTATCTTTTTTGTATATGCCGTCAATAAAACATCTTAGACAAAAAAAGTCAACTCAGAAAGTGCTTTTTTCCCCCTACAGATTAAAATTATAAAAGTCCATTTCCATTTTGACTCTTTAACTCTGATACCCCAAAATGAAAAACTGCCATCTGCCTTCAGGAGGCCTCCATCATTCTGTGAATTGATTTGGTCTTTAAATATACATTTCTTCAATGTGGGTGTAGATTAAATTGCATTAAGACTTTCACAGGCCAGTGACTGCAACTATAACAAAGGGTCCAGTTTTGATTGGGTGACACAAGATACATGACAGATATACGCCCGCACACTGCTGTTACGCACAGTTACAGAAGGAATCCTGATTTACCTCCAATGTTTTGCATGATTATTGATCCGAAGGCAGCCATTTTCCCAGGCCAACCGAAGGCTTTCTGTCCAAGTGTTTCATAGACCAGAGACCCTACCCAAGCACACAAGTTGAAAAATTATATAGTGATTCTTAAAAAAAGTTTAATAAGTCCACATAATAAGTATAACAAATATAACACCAACCTCCTTCTTTAGCGGTCATGAGGAGAAGATGCACAGAGTATAAGGAGAGGATTGCCACAGCAATGAGGAGGATTCTGCAAAGAAAGGGGCTGAATATGAAGATGAAGCAAGAATATAAAGCTCAAGCTGTAGCACACTTTATGTGATTTTAGTAAAAGTTTATCTGTTGCTGCCCTGATGTGTCGTTTGGTTGCCAGCCTTATGGGACACTGTGTCTTGTCAACTTTAGCATGGTTCTAAAATGACCTGTGCAGAGTTGTGCCAGAGCAATGCCAACTCATCCAGACGTCTGTTCCTTAAAATACCCTCCTGTACAGCAGGGTCATACTGGAAATACTGGAGAAGAACATTTAGAGCTGAACAGCCTCCAGCTGTAACTTTGCCCCAACTCGTTGGAACTTGAACGTAGATTTTTGTCTCATAGGTTATCCTATGTTGGCAGTCCACCAGTTTGCAAAATAGCAAGTGCACAGACAATGGGAGGCAGTAATACTACGAGCTTTGATGGAAATCCTTTATGGGAGTTGATAAAGTTTAAGGACAGAGAGGTACATGCCTGAAGATGCCACCTGATACACGTCAAAACGACCACGTGATCAAATGCTATTTATATAAACATATCAGCGATATTCATGAGGGCACGGCCCCTTCCTAATCTGTGTCATGAGCACATAGATGTCATAACATCCAACCTTATGCAACCTGAAGGAGTCTCTGGTGCTAAAGACTTACGTAAAGAGAACTATGCCAGTGTTGGCCATGGCGTAGGAGAGACCCAGGATGCCGCTGCCCATGATGGCGTTGCTTAGGTTGAAAACAGACATGCCGAATGAAGCGTGGCCAGGATGCTGTCAAAGGCATAAGATGGAAAACATAACATATACTGTTGCCATAACTTTCAGTAAAAAGCTCTTATTGGAAAACTTATTTCTAGCTGCAGTCAACACAAATTCAGACATTAAGAACAGTTTCAGAAGTGTGTTAAAGTTTACAGTATATGAAGAGTGACATAAATTGCCTTACATATTCCTCCTCCTCATATTTCCTCTTCTTCATCAGCCCATTGGACAGAAACCTGTCTTCTTCTCCGTCCTCGTTATCGTCCATATACTGACTGCTGGAAGACCAAGAAAACAAGTGTTTAGGATAAACTGGAAGTCTCCGGTGCTGGGAGAGTGTTCGGCCTCTCCTACGTTTAAATGATGGACCTTGTTGGGGGTTGATCACAATATTATAACTAATAATTTTGCTCTCTAGAAGAAAATTGTCAAGATAAGTGTCTGGTTATTAGTTTGTGAGCTCAATCATATTTAAAGTGTCAGACAATTATCCAAAGCCTAAAAGAAACTCCACCTTTTAATATGTACATGTATAAATAGAAGAAAATTAAGAGCATGCTGCTTAAAGAGTGAGCTTTAAATTCTATTAGGATCCAGTCAAAACTTATTGGCAGTGCTAATTTTAGGAAGAAATTACTTCTTGCATTTTTTTTTTTTAATTGATAAATAAAATCTAAAGAAATGTCGAAGGGGTCAAAGACTTGCTTAGAGAAATTTTAGTCACAACTGAAATAAGACTTTATGACTGTTCCTCCAATACATAGGGTTGCTAGAAATAAAACATTAGAATCTTTGTTCGCTGACCTGGCGATGGTGGACTTTTCCACATCCATAGGACCTCTGAAATCGTCCAAGCTGGCGGTGCTATCATCATCTGCCTCTGTGGGGACCCTCCTCAGCTCCATGAGTTCCCTAACTCCTGGCATTATGGCGGAGGCAGAGAGACGATAGGCGAGGATGCTTCGTTTCTTCGATTGTTCGGCGTTTATTCGTTACAAAGACGTGACACCAGGAGGTTCTACTTCAACCGTGACTGGATGTTGATACTAAATAAAAGAAAAGCCTAAAAAGAAAACAGAAAAAAAGGGTTGAGTCCCAACTATTTAGATTTCTGTGCAGAGCTGCAGACTTCTTAACCAAAACTGTCTTCCCCAAAGGGGTGAAAGCAAAAGTTGACTAAAGGAGTGGCAATATGCAGCTGATTGCAGACCTGAATGGTCACTTGTTGGTGGGCCTTATCAGCCTCCCCCAGAGTCTTTTCGCCTTGATGAAGAACACTTCAAGAGAAAAAAAGCTGCCTACATTTCCAAGCATTTCCTGCTACAATGGGATAGTCTGGTTGACTATGGTTTTGCGAACACATGCATTCATACTAGGTGAGCAGACAGTATTACGGCCTTTTTCAAATTTAGCCCTAAAGACCAGTCTAAAAATGCCTAGTCTAAACGTTGGGTGTATCATAAATTGCAGTCCACCACAGCCTTAAAGGGCATATTATCTCCGGTCGTTGGGTGGATCATAGAAAGTGGTTATAATTAACACAAGCACCCCCTGAGGAAACCTGAGGTAAACATGTTGTGATGAATTTAATCACCTTCTGCGTAAAAAAACAACAACTTCATCTCAAAGACAATTAAGAAATACAATTTAGAGCTCAACATATATGTTGATTTGTTTCTTGTTTTTTTACTCAGTAAAATCCAGAGATGATGCAAAAGGGAAAAAAAAACAGAGGCGCCAAACTTTCTACTTTCTATTTTCCGCCAGTGCAACTAATCAATAAGTTATATAACAGAGAGGTCAAAAGGCAGGGAATCAAGCAGGCATGACTCTAATGCAACTTCTGCTAAAATGATTTACAGTGTTGTTTGTTGTTCGCACAAAGAACTCTTTGACTCGGTCCCAGGAGAAGATCCACAGCGGGACACGCTGACCGAAAAACCAACCAGGCAAACCTCAGCTATAGGGATAAATTCAGCAAGTTTAAAAATATATATTAAGCTGTCTTTCCTACAAAGAGCTTGTTCAGGTTTTTGATTGTGTTGCACCTATATGTGTGGATAAAACTGGCTACTCAGAACCCATATTTAGAGACTGGCAGGACTGGGTTGGTTTCAATAAGCAAGCAAAGGAGACGCTTACAGCATTTCTCAGCTTCAGAACATTCATTGCCTTCGTCTGTCTCTAAAAAGCCCTTCCTGGCAAAAGCATTTTTTATTCATTTCACTTTGAATAAAGTTGAGCTTAGCAGATAAAAAAAGATTGGCCTTTTGGAAAAGTCACTATCAATGTTATTAAACCTGCATCCAGCCCTATGTGTGATACACACTCAAAATTCATTGGGAATTGTGGTAAAAAAGGATAAAAATACAACAGCTCAAATTTGGACCAGGAAATAAAAGGCAAAGCTGAGAATCCAATATGGCCTCCACATATCTGAAAGCAGAAACCACTGCAGTAATTAGTATTTCTAATTTGTTAAAGCACATTAACTCAGATGAAATGATTGCGATCGAAATGTCAGTAGGGACCAAGCAGACAAATCCGACACACTGAAGCTAACTGGATTTAACTGGTTCTCCAACCTTAACTGAACTTTTTACCATCCTATAAGCAGAGTTAGGGGTGCAAAGTTGGACCTGTTTAAAGTAAATTTGCAGATGTCTTCATGCTTTTTACATTTGGACATGCAAGATGAATTACTTAACAAAAAAAAAAAAAATCAAAATTTGATAAAGATTAGTGTTGAAACTTTAGTTTAAGTTTTGCTAAAGGCTACTTTCTGCAGCACCAGTTATTTTCCACCAGTATCAGCTTTGAAAACACCATTAGGTTTTTGAGTCAACAACAGTTTAAAGAAGGAAGTGTTTTGAGCAACAAAGTATTTGCATCATAGTGGGACAGACCAGAAGAATCAGTCAGACATTAACAAACCTTTTAATTTGGCAACAGGAACAAGAGATGCAGGCTAAAGTAGCCATGTATGTCTGCCCTTTCCATCATGGCTCAACCTCCACTATGTTGGCCCACAGCATGACACTAGCCATCACATGATGTTGGCATCTCTGATTGACTCTCGCTCTTCCTGTGATCATAACCTTGTCATAATAAAAAACTTGAATCACTGAGCCAAAGGAGATTTAGAGGCTCCATTACCACAAAACACCAGATCGAACACTAGGGTACGCCTAATCTCACTGTGTCCGCCTCGGCGGCGGGGCAAAATGGACCGAGTGAAAGTTTTGTGCCTGTTGCTGCCAAGAGGATTAACCTGTCTGACTGGGTTCATTTCACACGACCTTTTGGCTGCGACAAAAGGAACGCTCAACAATAAATTGGAAGATAATTCACAAAGTCACAGCAGGGATAAGAAAATAGAACTACTGTATGAAACAGACCATAAAGTCATTTCTTAAAGAGGCCTTGGCTGAGAATCATGACCCCGAGCTGTCATTACTTAATCTGTTTTAATTGCCTCTGTTTTAATACAAACTATGACACAATACTGACAGCTGGATTTAGCTTCTTTGATCAAAGCAGATATGATTAAAAGCCCATAGGTGTAATATGGCGTCACAGTTTACTCTGCAAAACATGCAAACAAATGCATGCAAAAAAGGAGGAAATAAAAATGAAACTTGCTACTTGTATTTCATTTCACTTTTTGGATTTACAGAAAATGTTAATATAATACCTGCAGATCTATAACAGGTATTTAAATAAAGCTAAAAAAAAAAAAAGTCCCTTTTAACAGCAAGCCCATATTTTCTCCACCCAAAACAAAATCTTACATCAGCCGCCTGCAAAGTTCCTTCAGGCAGGACGCGGCTCAGAAGCTGAGCATTGGTCCAAAAGAAATTACATGTGCACCACTGAAAACCACAGTCTGCTGACAAAACTTGAAAACTAAACACTGAGCTCTGTTATTTGAAAAAACAAACAAACAAACAAACAACAACAACAAAAAACACACCTAACAAAACAAAAACATCTTGTTCATATTCCAGGTAACAATTACGCTCACTTACTGAGAAGGTTCATAAAGAGCGTCCAATCCAGTTTTTTTTTTTTTAAAGAATCAATGGGTTTGTAGTTGAACGACAGAAGACGGATGAGTGAATGAACGAGGAGGCGCGGCTCTTTTTGTAAACTCAGGTAAGCAGTTTAAAAGGGAGGAGGGAGGTCCTTGTTCGGCCTATGACGGCAGTCCCACTTTGTGCGGGCCCCTCCTTCATAGAACGTGGAAAAAAAAAAGACAAGGGTCGTGACCCCTAGATAGATTAATAGATAGTTCTAGATAGACAGATCATCAACATATGCTCACATGACATGCCACTTGCCTCCTTTATTTGTCGTGTTGGACGAACTACGAACTACAAACAAACCTGATCATAGGTAGACTCATTACAAACACACGCACATGGCAGAAGTCATCTGCACACACTTGGGAACAGATGCCCATGCGTGCTGATGATGAGTGTCAGAGGTTTGGTAGGGAAGGGTAGGCCGTGCCGCTGCCCGACCAATCAGATTGAAAAGCTGAAGGGATGTCACTCTCTCAAGGTTATGTTCGTGTCAATATGAGTTTTTTATCTCTAATGCCGGACCGTACGTAAGCAAAGGAATCAAAGAGGACATGTCTGCTGGAGCAATTTCAAAACTTCTAAAAATCATCCTCATATAACAGCTGATGTTGAAGAAGGTATATGATATAATTACGGCTCTAAGTAGTTTGCTCTGTCACCTAAAGACATGCTTCACAATCTCTATACTCCAGTTAATAATTACCAAATTATTTGACGATTATGTCAGTAATTAATTGCAATTTATCCGATTAATTGTTTCAGCCCTACTTTGGTTTATGCCTGTTTAGTGGAGGCCATGCCCTGGACTGACCGGGAATTTACATGGGCAACTTTCTAACTTATTTTTCTAACTTCTAAACTTATATAGTCACAGATAAAACATCTGATGTCAAATTTATGTATGATTTTACCACACGAAATAAATGCAACATGTATTCACGTTTATTGACTTACATCTACAAATTCAGACCCCTATGCATAGATTTATTTTTTTGAGTTTTCCTCTCCCATAGTGGGAAGAGGTTTTACTGTCTAAAGCTGATCAAATAAACCTCTTAAAATGTAAAATCCTGAGGTTTTTGATTTTGAGGAAGGTTTTGAGTCATTTTCTTTGGACAAGATGTTGAAAGACTGACAGAGTAAATTACTATGTTACCACTGACCTATAACGTCATAGCCAGTATTTTATTTTATTTTAATGGCTTAGTAATAAAGTGAACGCACAACATTTTAACTCCAAGTTTTTTAATTGTTAAAGGGTTTGGTTTGTTCTGGCTCCTGTTAATGGCACATTTTCAAATAAAAGTAAAACGTTAAACCATTGGTCATTACAGACAAATACTTTTTGTTGTACCTGGATCTTTTTGAAAACATATTAGTCAATATGTTTTAGCAATATGTGCTGGTGGACCTGTTGAAATGCACTGCAAAAATCTACTCTGCACTCTGCAGATACACTACTTTTATGATTTCTGGAATCTTTCTTATATTTCCTACTGCGTATTTGGAAAATCCAACTTTAAAATTACCTAATCGGTTCTGCTGGCAGAGATTTGGATAAAAACCCTCATCTGCCCATTAAATTCAATGATAGAAGTTATTTGGAAAATGTATTATCATATCAAGGCTAGATAACTTAATTTTGAAAAAAAAAAAAAAATGTTTTCTTACAAGAAAGCATTTTTGGATAACATGTTTTGGCCTTCTGTCGCCTGTATTTAAATCAACAGTCATCAGATTTTATTCAGTCTAACTATTTGATATTTTTGTGAAACTTAAAACAAATATACACTAAAATACACACCTAGGCTTTTGCTCTATCTTTGGAAATCAGACCTGAAAGAGAGCCACAGCTTTCTTTAAATAAGAAGCTAAAGACAAATTCCCATAAATAGTGAACTCCTAAACGTGTCTCGCTGTGCAGCTGCAGGGGCATTCCATAGATGGCTTTGAGGTCCTTTAAGTGTGTGAGGTCTTCAACTTGAGCACTAAGCCAATCACCTCTGACCAGAAAGCTGTCAATGGGCAAATGTCATCTCACAGTTAGGTCTGGAGGGGTTTCCTTCCACGTGTTAGTAGTTGTCAGCCATCGAAAGGCAATATTTGAGGTCTGATATAGTATATTTTGCACTCTTATTGTTCAATGTCCTCTTGAGACCAAGATCATGGATTCAAGCACAAACAAAACTATGTCTAAACTATGATTAATTCATGGAAAACACACTTACTGGTGTCCCATTTGGGTTCAAGTTTGATTAATCTTTGATTAGGTGGATTATCTTGCCATGGCTGCTGAATTCGCATCCTGCACACGTCTGTAGAGCCAGGAACAGGATGTTCTTGATCCAACTCTGTAACTTTTCAGTCTTTTCTGTGAATAATAATTGCCCCAGTTTTCTGCTCTGGAGCCACCTCTAATAAACAAATATTACCCCAATTACCCGATTGGATTGGCTTTCGGAAAAAAAGTTCTTATCTTATTGGTAGACAAATTTTCCAAAAACATATTCTCATATACAAGTAAAAAAAATAAGAAATTAAATTATTCTTAATGGGTTTCCATCACATCTTTTGGTACAACTGTAGAAACAGAAACTTACAAACAGAATTTTTTGTCCAGAATATAACTTATGATCTTGATTGAAACATTGCAAAATAGCTTAATAAACCTCTGCAGCGGCACTACTGGTGTTTCTATGTATCTAATTTAATGTGCCATAGTGCAAGAATACACAAAACGATAGGGGTGATGAATCAGCCAAATGTCATTATATGTTTGGACAAAAACAAACATCACTGGGTAAGGAGAAACCAGCTTGTTTGTTTCTTTTGTTTATAATGCCTGAATATTACTGAACGGTGACATAAAAGAACTATAACAAATATAAAACCATGGTCATGCATCTTATATTTCAACCTGTTGCAACTCGAATTTGCATTGCTTCTTTGCCAGTGGGAGAACTCTACATGACGCAACACGAGTCAAATGACATTAAATCACAAGTAACAGTGTGATGAGATCTTATGGCATGACAGCAACGGATATTAAATATACTTATGTTTATCACTATGCAGAGTGGAGGAAAAAAAAACGGAAAATGAGGGATTTAAAGTTTGCTCCGAAGACACATGATCTCAACATCACGCATTGTTTCGTTTCATAAGCTGCTTATATTCCCAATCAGTTAGTATTTGTAAATCGTGTGACACAGCATTTCCTTTAACATCCAAGCAGAATATTTCTTTTCAAAGTAAAGTCAGAGCAGAGTTTCATTAAGTTTCTAATTTAAGCATGTCTTGGCTTGTGGGAATTATGATACCAAAAGCTAAAACAACTAAAAACATTGCATTAAAGGTGCATTAAAGAAAGAAATCAGTAATATATGATACCAAAACTAAACGGGGAAAATTCGAATCGCACACTGAGAACAAGACTCCTACTGTATATTCTTCGGTCTCTCGGGAAAGGTCTGTTGGCTTGAAATTCTGTCATCATCCAAGTGAAATGTGATTTAATCTAAACTAAAATGAACACCTGATGCGTTTTTCCCCACTTGAGTTCAGACGTTATTTAAACATCTTCAAAGGTGTTTCTGAAGCAATGCACCTCAGATCACCCTACACCTCTAAAAAAGCTCTATGTCCATGCTTTTTAGTCACATCCTCAACCTAACAAACCTAGCAGTCATCTATATACTTCAAACAGAAGCTGGTGCTGTGTGTAGGTGACTGGAAGAAAAAAAGCCAGCTTTTCTGGCTTTCAACTCTCTTTTTTTTACCGTAGAGTACATGGGGGTTGCCTCTGTTACATACCTTTAAATTTGACCATTCATAACAAAGGTCGACACATTCTGACGCAGAAGATCAGCAGCTGTTATGATCCAGTTCTGGCAAAAAGTAAAAACAATCCTTTCTCTTGCTGGCTGTATTTGACTTCTAGAATTAGGGTGAAGGCCTGAAGATGGAACAACTGTTTTGTATACGTTACTGATCACCGAAAGGTAGAAAGCAACTGAGGAGGAACCAAAGTACTGTCCCCAAGATAAGTGATGACAGCACTGAAAGTTTTGTAAGCGTCTGTTGGACGTAAAGGATGGGTGCAGTAATAACAGCTGATCTGTACAACCAGCACCATGTGATTTAAGGCAAAAAAACACAGTGGTGCAACATTTGACCCGCATCCGTTCTGGCCATTAACACACATTAGATGATGCTACTTGAAAGAGATAAAGATAAGTTAACTGTTATCCAAGGAGGGATTTCAGAGGATATTCTTGTAATGGATGTTTCAAAAACAAAATATTAGAAATGGTTAAGAGATTTTTGAATTCGGTAAAAAGAAAATGTAAAAAATGAACAGTTTTAATAATCGCTCGGATCAGTGACATCTCTTCAAAGACTACGTGGGTTTTAAGTAAACATTATCTTGCCCTTTTGTACATGACCCCAGTTTGCCCTAGCCTACCTGACGGACCACCACAGCTCATCTTATCAGCGCCCATCGATCCGTCTCCTCGTGTATTTCCAGAAATTACGCCAGCATCTTGTTTTGTAACCATATGTCATTTTGGCTGTTACAAAGTTACAAGTTACAAAGGTGACAAAACTGAATTTTTTCAAAATTGTCTCTTTTGTAATTAACAACAGTTCATATTTAATAAATAATGACCTATTTTTTACTTTGTTTGGGTATTTTTAAGATAATTGAAAATGTATGGTTAATAAACAAATAAATACGTGACAGTGAATGTCAACATGTTGTATTTGACATCTCTAACAGCCTTATGTAGAAATGTTGTTAGCAGTAGCACTAAAAATTTCCTAAACTTACCCAGTTTTGCAGATAATACTAAAAGTTGACTCTTCTTTTTGGGCATATGTTATCAAGTACTTCTTCAGTTAGAAATAAAAAACGACTTTTTCATGGCATGGCTGAGATATGCAAGAGGTGTTCCAGGCATTATGCATTTTCTGCTTTTAACTATATTCGGAGCACCCTAGAAATCTCAACCCATGGTATATTTTTCCCTCAAACCTGCCCATGTAATCCCAGCAGACTAAAGAAAAGAGGGTTCAACCTTTAGAGGCTTGGGGATTATTACGTAGGACAGAAAAACAGGCATAAAAAGTGTAAATATGTAGAGTTCTACTTAGAAATGACCAGAGGGGTCAGTATTATATAATGAAGCCGATTGCAGAAAAGTGTATAAATTCTTGAAATGTCGTTATTTTTTTATCTAAATGTAAACAAGTCTTTCATTTGTTATTGTTAGCATTAATATTAGTTTCATATTTTGAGAATATTGTGCAAATTATATTTCATGGTTTGGTTCCCAATGTAGTTATGATCACGATCTACCTAAGTCCGATGTTTGTCTTTTTTAGTGTTTTGGATATGGCCAATTTTGTCTCCAAATTTTGGACAAAAACATACCAATCGAAGGAAAACAGAATTTAAACATAAGATGTAAGCACAGTAGACAGACGCAGTTCATAGCTTTAGCTTTTTAACATTCTTTAAATGCACCCATTAATTAGCTAATTATGGCTTCCAGGAGTTGATGATTTTTCTTTAACTTAGTGCTTTATTGTTAGAAGTTGGAAAACCAGTGTGGTTTGCTGGGTTATCGTGCAGCTATTGGCGCATTTTGTTTGTCATCAAGTAAACATTTCTGCTTAAACACCTCCAAAAGTTGGAATTTCAGGTTGTGGCAACAGGATCACACCCAACTTTCTCATTCAAGATGGACTCTACTAGCTACAGCACATGTTAAACTTATCATCTATGAAGCAATCTAGCAACTAGTTTTCTTTATTTTATGCACTGAATTCTAAAGAAAGGTGGTTGCAAAAAGAGGTCGAAAAAAACTTTGCATGGGGCTGAAAAAATGAGATACAAACTGCAAAGATAGCATCTATCCTTCATCCATGGCAGCCATCTTGGAAATCAAACTCAGGGCTCCTTAATCTCCAAGCAGAGAACACAATTCAGTGGTAATCTCTCACAGATCTTGATCAGTTGCTAATATAATAATCTTACAACAAAGCATGCAACCAGGATCTAAATTAAATAATTAGTAGAAAAACCAAATTTTTAGCAATACATCATACTACCATTACTGCACTGAGAAGAGTAAGATTTTTTTTAAGAATGAATCCAGATAATTTATGATAAAAAAAAAAACTATGCAAACGATCGTCCTTAGATTAAATCTAGCTGCTATATCCACCTTTTACCTCTCCCTTTTATGCAAGGCTCTGGTTATAGGCAGGTATTTTTTCCATAGTGCAGTGAGTCAGATTTTGCAGAATCTGATGACAGCTTTTGGGAAAACAGCCAAAAGCCGCTACACTTTGGCTATTGATATCGACTCCCTTGAAACTTACTCGACGCCTGGCTCGCAGCTCTGTGGGTCGTTCACAGCCCAGGTTCAGTCAGCACCAGCAGAGCTTCAGGGAACAGCAGCTGCCCTAACCTACATTTCAAAACTCATCTCTGCCAAAGAACCGTGGCTGGCCTCCAGCTTCAGTTGAACAGGTGTTCCAAACTGTACTGGTATTCAAGTCTGTATTGGTCATCCAGTCTGGTCTGTAATAAAACCGATGTGATGTCTATAGAATGAAAAATGTTTTTGGAGAAAAAAGATAAGTAAATTTGGGGTAGTTCCCTTAAAAACTATGTAGTCACAAGGTTTCTGTAGTCAAAGACTTCACTTAGTTTTTGACCAGCTGTTCTATATCTACTTGCTGACTACCTTTAACAAATGGTCAAATTACAACGCACCCCCAAATTATCTGTTGTTTAGCTAATAAATGTTTTTATAAATATATTTATGCAGGGGAGTGGTGGCCTAGTTGTTAAGGCATTGCACATTGAATCCTGAGGGTCTGAGTTCATGCCCTACTCCCACGAACTGCCATTCTGGGTCCCTTACCCCCATACTGCTCCCCGGGCGCTGCACAATGGCAGCCCACTGCTCGCCAAGGGGATGGGTTAAATGCAGAGAGTTCATTTCATTGCTCTGTACTTGTGACAATGTAGTGGCAATAAAAAAAGCTGGAAAAATCTTTTTGGTACTCTTGTTATCCCCTATCACCCTTATCATACCAAACGCAACACATCTGACTTTGATTCAGTGTTTTTGGCTTCAGAGATATTGTGAAAAAAACTGATATGAGTAGATCAGCAGCTGTTGGGCATAAAACCAGCCTCTTCTATGCACCCCAGTAGCAAGTTGGAGAAAGAATATTGAACTTTGCGATCTTTCTACTATTTTCTTTTTTTAGGTTAGCAATTTCTTTGCTAGTTAGCATTTATTTACCTTGCCCATCCCACATCCCCTGAATGTTTCCTGGTCTGCCAGACATAACCTACTCAAGGCACATTTTTCAAATACTAGACGTGAGTATAAGTAAGGCACTGGGACAGAGTGAGGTACCCTGAAAAGACACCATATTGCCTTGCTTCAGTCTTGCCTTAGGGTCTACATTCAATTTGATTTACACAACTCGATGAATCGCAGCAGAAACTTGTCTGAAAACGAAAGGCTTTTCAAATATCAGCCAGCAATGGACTGGACTTTATCATTCTGTCAAAAACATACTTAAGCCTGTTGACTGATATTTAATCAGGAGTCTAATTGTATACCAACCTACAGGAGGTTTTCACATCTCATCACCGTTCCTATTTGTGGCGAAGAGGCAATCAGAGCAAAGGTCTTGCAGAGGAAATGTTTACCCTACATACCCTTGAAGGTATGCAGTCATTCAGTGAGGCCCCCAGTTCCCATTTCCCCACAACAAGTAGCAAGAACTTTATGTTCCAGAAGTGCTTTCAATCCGTTCAACAGCATTACACTCTAATCGTCAAAAATGAAGGGCCACTAATAGTAGCTCAGGGTTATCAGTCAACAGAAAATATCCATTTGAAAGTCAGACATTCACAATGTTCTAAGTTTTTATAAAAGCCATCATTAGAAGTATTTTTTCCCTTTTTTCTAAGGGGCTAATACATATGAAGCCTTATCTGAAGAGTCCCCTCCTACTAAGGGAAATACCCTTGACTTGAGTCCAATGACCTCTTACATCCTCAATTCTCAATGCAACTTCCAACTCAGTGCACCTTGAAAACTATGAACTGTTTCTGCATGAAACCCACTGGACAGCTCAACACATCTGTCAAGGCTACGTCCCCCCCACACCACGAAGTCTCTGTCCTTTTAGAAAACAAGAGACTGAGCTCAGATATGAAATGCTGTGTTGAGTTAATCTCAGTGGTCGAACCTTGGACCTGGGATGGACGCCACACCCCAGTTAAGCATGTTTTAACTGAAAGACCAAAACGAGTGGATGCTATCGGATGTGAATAAATTGATTTTTACCATTTTAGGTACTGAAACAAAACAAAAAAAAAATAACATGAATACACTATTTGATTTACAGCACAAGGTGTACGTACCACTGGTGTAATGAAATAAATGCCATTTTTCATTGCATTTTATGTTCTGTGGTCATATTGAATATTATATTTGCTGCTGCTAGCAAAGCTCCAACTTCCATTGAAAATTGGAATGTTTTTCTTGTGTTTCTGAATGGAAACCTGAAAGATTGGACTTTAAATATTTTGTGGATGAGATTTGAGAAAATGTTTCTTTGGACAAAGTTTATTCGGTTCTTAGGTAATTTGCCTTCCAGTTATTTAGCACATTTAAACTCCAGGTGATCATTATAGCTAATTGGGTTTATTTATATAATTGAACTTTATTGTACTCTCATTGGAGAAATTTACCTCTGCATTTAACCCCTCCCTTTGGGGAGCAGTGTCCTCCCATCATGGGGCGCCCGGGGAGCAGTGTGGGGTTAACGCATAGCCTCTGCAACTGTCAAATCTGACTCGACCGCACCCCATGAGAACAGGCTCTGCAACCATTGTCGCGCACCTAAAAAATATCCTGACTACACGTCGGACTGTCACAAACACGCGCAGACCTCAAGCGGAAGTGCACAGACAAGAAGCAGCTGTGATTGGTCCTTGGTATGCCTTACCGGCTGTCTGTGCGGTCATCCTTCTCGATTCGATTCAGCGCCATTTTTAAAAACCATAGAGTAATAACAACAATGGATAACAACAACCACTTGTACGATGCCTCAGACATGTTGTTTTGTAAAATAAACAGTCCCTCAGGTGCCGCAGAAGAAGTTCGAGTTTTCGGCTCCCCCTAGTGCTTTGGCTGGAAACTGCTCTGCGTCCCTATTAATTCCAGAACGACGTTGCAAAAGCATACCAGCAAAACAGGTTTGCGAGCAGATGCAAGCGACATTTGATGTGTGCGGTTGCAGAAGTATAATCCGCCCTGGGTCTTGCTCAGGAACACAGAGTGGCGGTACACCCCCCCCACCCCCACCCCCACATATAACACTTTTTATAAGCAATACATATCCAAGCGCTACCAATATTAAAAGACCAACCAGCATTCTCAGGCCTTCGACTAAGCTCCACAAAGAGCTATGTCATTATAACATTTTCCACAAATCCCTGGTTTCCTTTTACACATCTGACTAGAACAATCTAAACAATATTGTGGGCGGAGCCTCATTTAGGAGAACTAAAATGCAATTACGTAAGAGATGAGAAAAGGAAAGCACATCGGTTTTAGAGGGTGCATTTACTGTGTGGCAACAAGTTATATATTTAGCATACAGAAGGCTCCTAGCAGATCCTGAACTCGCCACATAAATATTCTTAAAGCCAACGTGTTAGATTGATGCCTTTGTTCCCGGCTCTTGCAGCAAATAAGGAACTTGCTTTGGTCATGCAAGTAATAACCCATAAGACCATAAACTAGGCTCTTTATTAAAAATATATAAAGAAAAAGCTAAGTTAGGGGGAAAAGTATGCAAAGCATCCAAACAACCCGTTCATGTTTCCCCCTGTGAGTTGGGCTCTACGTGCAGAAACAAGGACAGCCTTGAGTCTAAACCCATCTTCACGTGTTTTGTGCAGATCAGAGCAAACTGGGAACGTTTAATGAACTTTAAGCTCCTGTTATGGAAAATTAAATTAAAGGTAAGCCAATGCAAACGGGTTGCATAATACCCTCCATGAAAGCATGACATCAGTTGGAGCCTGTGACTGAAGTCACAGCAGATTCATTAGTCACTAGTTAGTGTCTCTTGTTACATAAACCTTAATTCCTGATTAGTTTTTTCTGTTAAAGCCAAATATCATCTTAGTCAGATGCATCCATATGACTTTGCTGCAGCAGACAAGAGGAAGCTTCTAGAAACTTTGAGTCGCTCTTGTTCAGAGGAAGAAAGCAAAACTTAAGAGAAAACCAAGCAAAATATAAGTTGTGGTTCACAAAATCAACTGGTAGCATTAAAAAACAATTGTTTCACAGGATCAACATGAGGAATAATTTATTCTTTCTAATAAATAAATGCGTGGCGCCCACAAAGGAAACACACACACAAAAAGAAACAAACAAACAAAACAAAAAAACAAACAAAACAACGCCCCTCCTCCTCATAATAATGGGAGAGGAAAAACAAATCATTTTTTACCAATCCAAACCAAAGCGCACTGTTTTCCAGGTGTGGCTCCTAATGTTTTATGATGAAGGCTGCAGCCCCAGTGCCGCCACTTCTGCGCAAAGGAACAATGACGAATTAAACGGCCCGCTTCCACACTGTCAAATATGGTGTCCGGAATTAACCAGATAATTACCCCGAACCAAAGCAAAGAGGTGGATGATAATGCCCGGGGCTTACCTTATATGAAGGGATGCGGGGCTGCAGCTGTGGCGCGCTGAGGGAGAGCCGGACGTCTGAAAACAAAATTCAGAGGCCCTGAGCATTAAACAGGATGGAAATTTCCATGGGCCATGTGAGTGAGGGTGGTAGCTCAAGAAGAAGCGTCAAGTTACAGCAGCGTGTACTGTTTAGGGCGGGGGGACTGGGTCCCTGTGCCCCCCCTTCATGTTCCTTTAAGCAGAAAACACTTCAAATTTCTAGGAAGTCATAGTTGGGGTGTTAAAAAAATCTTCATCAAGCCTAAATCATCTTTTTGTATATTTCAAGTTTGTTTATTTTACATGGATTGCTTGTTTCTTCAGAATAAAAGCGCTTTTCAATGATTATTTGTCATGTCACCAATAGGGGTGGGACTAAAAGCCATCAACAGGGAAGTAACAAAATTTTTTGTTTTGTTTTATTATCACCCTCTTTATACTGAAGAGGATTAGGGCCACTGGGAAAAAAAAGTAAAAAACTTAACCGACTTTTAAATATTATTTCAGTACAATATGAGAAAAAGTTTGAAAAGATTAAAGCCAGAATTCTGATAAAAAAGTCAGAATTCTGGGATGAAACTCAGAATTCTGAGACTAAAGCCAAAATTCTGAAAAAAAATCTGAATCCTGTAAAGTCAGAATTCTGAGAAAAAACTTTTTTTTTCCCATATTAAACTGAAATAAAATTAAAAAATCGGTTAACTTTTTTTTTTCAGTGGCCCTGGTCCTTTGAATGTTATAATGCAGAGACAGAATGTATGCATCAGGTTTAAACATGGGAACGAGTTTGTATTTTCTGGGATAAATTCAGCCGATTAAAAGTTTGATGTTCAGAAGTTTGTTTTCTTGAAGTCGTAGGGAAGTCATATTTAAAGTTAAAATCATTCTGCCTTAAACATGTATATAAATGTACGGAAGCGTATTGCCTTCACCAAAGAAAGAAAATATTAAGATATTCTTAATAAGTAATCATGAAGATCAGTTTTATGAGAGATTCTACATTACGGGCTTAAGTAAGCATAACCAAATATATAGATACGATCTCATAATTACGAAATAAGATCTCGCAATTACGAGATAATTTTTTCGCTTTTTTTTTAAGCAGGCCAGTTAGTTATATGTCAGATTGTACACCTAAATTCGGCCAATCATATATCAACAGTCATCTGTCAATCAAATTTTTCAGTCATCTTGATTCATATGTCGCAGCTACTCTACACAACGGTTGAAATAAGAATAATTTACTTTCACATTGAGTTACGTGCAAGTGTTCACGGGGATGGACGTCTGTGTCTGTGCCACAACCAAACTTGGTTGCGAACGTTCCGCCACAACAATACCGCCCCCTTGGGAGAATTCAGAAATGCAACTGCTGGAACAGCCGTTTCCCTATGACTTTAACAGTGTTGGCCTTTTTTGTATGCTATTTGATGATTAAAGAAATGTATGTACTGCATATGCTTACATTTTCCACACTCATGGACATAATTTTGGGGGGACGGGGGGGCTCTCCTGCACTTTTTGAAACATCTGTTTTGTTCCCTTGCATAACAATGTTACACTACAGTACACAGACAATCGTGGAACACTAGGACCAAGCGGAAAAGCGCAGTTCAAGCTGAAACCTGCTGCCCTGAGTTTAAACCGCCCACAAGCTCCTGAGTGGCCCACCGTTTTTTCTTTCTTACAGTTTTTTTTTTAAATTACACTGGAATCAGGACAACACAGTGACTTTTATTGGCTGCTGAAATTGTGTTTTTAAACACAATTTGCACATATTGGGCGAGAAAAGAGATATGAAAACATCAACTAAAACATCCTTCAGACTCTGTCATCGACTCAATCTGAGTGCTACCTT
>NW_015151439.1:104817-117063 GCF_000732505.1 Cyprinodon variegatus
AAACATCTGTTTTGTTCCCTTGCATAACAATGTTACACTACAGTACACAGACAATCGTGGAACACTAGGACCAAGCGGAAAAGCGCAGTTCAAGCTGAAACCTGCTGCCCTGAGTTTAAACCGCCCACAAGCTCCTGAGTGGCCCACCGTTTTTTCTTTCTTACAGTTTTTTTTTTTAATTACACTGGAATCAGGACAACACAGTGACTTTTATTGGCTGCTGAAATTGTGTTTTTAAACACATTTACCTCATTATTTGCACATATTGGGCGAGAAAAGAAATATGAAAACATCAACTAAAACATCCTTCAGACTCTGTCATCGACTCAATCTGAGTGCTACCTTCCCGCCACTAGACAGAGTCAAATTAAACAGTCTCCATCCATGTTTCAGAATCTACCAGAGCATTTTGGAACAGGAGATTAAGAATTCATGGAGTTGCTTGTAAAGATAAGGCCACATTCGCCCTGCCCTGCCCAGAATACACAACTTTGAGCTTATTTGTCTTTAATGTTTAAGGAAGCTAAGACTAATGTAAAGCTGCTCTCTTGGCCACATGACCCATTCAAAGACAGATCTTACCTTCTCAAATTACATAGGCTCGTTTTTGAGCATACAGAACTGTCAGGAGATCAGATCTGAACATACAAAGGAAGGCAGGATAATCCAGAGGGTGATGCCAAGTGGCAGATCTAGGTTCAGTCCACAATGGAATCCAACAGAATCCAAAGACAGGTCAGGCAAACAGATCAGAACAGAGGCAGGCAGGTTCAAAGGTCCAAATATAGAAACGGGTCAGGGTCAGGCAATCAGAACACTATCAGATACGCTAAAAAAAACTCTCAAGGGCTCGAGAATAATCTGGCACTGATGCCTGGAAGCAAGTAGTTTAAATAGAAGCTGGCACAGGTGGATCAGATGAGCGGTGATGAGAAAACCGGGCAGAATAGGACAGGTGAATGAAAGAAGCGATTAAGCCAGCCATCATGCCAAGATCATGATGCATTCGAGATCAATTGTAATATGGTAGATAAACTGCTTTTATTCCTCTAATAAATGTGGTTGATTTTTTTAAATAATATTTTCCACCTTAGTTTATCTGTCAGAATAGGCACTATCTTTTCAACAAAGTTGAAAAATGTTTTTTGGCCACATTTTTATGAAGTATTTACACAAAGTTACATATAATTATTTATCAGTTGTTACATTTGGATACATTATTATTTTTTTAGAGCCCAAATAGGAGAATACTGGTTAAATATTGGTAGAAACATAACTACTTGAATTGTACCCTTGGATACTTTCAATACTCATTTTGATCCAAAGTTCTGTACCACCCATGCAATTTTTTCTTCTGTATCACCAGAGACAAGGTTCAGTTTGTTTTCGAAAAAGTAACATTTCCAGTGGTTCAGCATGAGTTAAACTTTCCACCCAGAGCCACATGCTCGTACAGCAGTAGCACCTCTAAATGAGTTAGAGGTGCTACTGCTGTACGAAAATCAATCTAAAGAGTGATGGGCAAACATAATTTGTTAATGTAGGTTTACTTTGGAACACAACACCTTCCTACAAGCCAACCATTAGTAGTATTAGACATCTCTATAGGTGGATATTGACATCAGCACCTAATTGGACTGAATTCTAGACTTTGACTACGCCACCACAACACCTTCATTATGTGCTTCTTTTGTGCTTTCCATCATTTTCCCATGCTGTAACTATAGTGAACTACAGCTTGAGGTCACAAACAGATGGTCAAGACATTTCTCATTAGTATTTTTTACCACAAAGAATGATTGCTGTTCCGTTCTCACTTCACCAAGTCGTCCAGGTCATGAAGAAGCACAGTAACATTAACCATCATCCTGTGTCCTCCATTCATTTTGGGTATTTCTTTTTTTTACACCAGATGTAACTGGACACTCATCTTCCAATACATTACGCTCTTTCCTCATTAGCTTTTGGAATATTTTCATAAAACTCTTGCCAATGATCAATACGTTTCTTGGCAAATATGAAACCAAACTTTTTTTTATTTTTACACCTTGAAGCTCTCTCATTGATGCATTCTCAGCAGCTTTTCTACTCTTGGATCATAAACACTTATTTTAACTGAGAGAGATGAGAGCCGTATGTTTTAGATATCCTACGTTCTTCTGTGACCTCCTGGATGAGTTAACTATTTGCTCTTGGATTAACTTTGGTAGACATTTATTTTTCTGTTATTTTCCTCTCCTGTATAATGCTGTTCAAAGCTTAGAAATATTAGGTTTCTGCAAGGTCTTTCTTTCTCATCTATTCTTGACTTTGTCCAATATGGCGGCCATGAACTTCCGGTCACAGGATGTGATGTCTGGGACTTCCTGTTGCTTCCCAGGTCCTGCCAATCAACCTGGAATGTTGTCAGAGAAAGTTAGCTAGCGGAGAGAAAAGAGTTTGTTCAGTGTCCAAAAAAAGATTGGGTTGATGATCATCACTACACTGTTGTGTGCCGAAATGTATGTGTTCTTCAAGGTACAATTCATGTTTCTTATGCTACGTCCACACCTAATGCAGTTTCAGCAGCATAAAATTCTGTTCAGTTTATTGATTAACAATCCATATCATCTCAAAACACAATGCAAAATCAACTCAAATCATACAGACTTATTACACGTTATTTACACACATTCCAGTTTATCTTAGTTATCAACCAGTGCAGTCAAGTTCAGCTTGTTATTCTAATTTGTTTGCTGCTCAACCTCCGATTAAATAAAAGGTGTGGTGATGGGGAACATTGGAGTTGCATCTTTCCTTTTTTGGAAATTTGGCTGTTTAGCTTCAGGAAGTAACCTTGCATGTAGCAAGCTGCAGTAAGGCAAAGACAGAAGACAAAGGGTTAACAGACAGATAACTCAAATGCATTTGACCTCTTCTCATGTTGCGATGCCCTTTTTCAATTTTTTTTCTCTGTTTGCAAGCTTGGATATATATGACAGTTTGCAGGCTGTGACCTTTTCTGCACAATTATTGGTAATGTTACTTCAAATCTGACCTTTCAAACTAAATAAATGAGGAAATATTTCGAAGAGAAAGATAAAAACAGTTGCAGATTGCATCCAGTGGGGAAATTTATACAAAAGTTTTGATTAATTTAAATTGTAGGGTTTTTAGTCGCGGCTGCTCAGTGGCACAATGGGTAGCACTGCTGCCTTGCAGCAAGAAGGTTCCAGGTTTAATTCCCCGGCTGGGGTCTTTCTGCATGGAGTTTGCATGTTCTCCTTGTGCATGCGTGGGTTCTCTCCGGGTACTTCAGCTTCCTCCCACAGTCCAAAAACATGACTGTTAGGTTAATTGGCTTCTCTAAATTCTCCTTAGGTGTGAGTGTGTGAATGGTTGTTTGTCTTTGCATCGCCCTGGACTGGCGAGCTGTCCAGGGTATACCCTGCCTTTGTCCCATAGACAGCTAGAAATAAGCAACAGCACCCCACGCAACCCCGCTTGGGATAAGCGTAATGGAAAATGGATGGATTTTTTGTTTGAAACCCTATGCCAGATGGGATAAAAGGTCTGTATGTTGTGTTTTGGATCGTTGTTTTCTGACTCGGGGACCATGGTTATGCTCATCAGCCCCTGGAGCTAAACAGCATCTGCAACATTTGCAAGAAATTAGTGGGAAGAGAATATTAATTGACAAACTTTCCTCCTGGTTATTATGGTTGATTATGGTCAATCAAACCTTTAAGGAGACACTCTAAAGGTTTGCCTCACCTTTCAAAGTTAAATAGCTTGAGGATTTATAAGTTAAAAATGAAATGAATGAAGTCTCAATACGATTCTGAGCTAAGAACAAACCATATTTTTATAAGATCAGCCTGGGCTGAACACTTTGGAGATTTCTAAATTGAATAAATTAAGAAAATGAGTAATAGGTAAACATGTGAGCAAAAAAATTAAAAAATGTATCACTCCCCAAAATTAGTTTGTTGTATTTCTATAATCTTTCTCAAAGGAATGAGGAACACTATGAGCAATAGAGAAGAACAACACAGACACCTGCTAAACTGTTACCTTTCCAGGAAAACGAAACCATCTAGAAGATCCACATTCCTTGTTAAGTGTTTTTTTTTACGCCTCATATGAAGCAGGTAGCTACTGATTTTACATGTCAGGTTCTTCAGGGAGTTAAAGCTACAGTAACTAAATACAGCCTGAGCTAAACTGATACTCAGGATTCTGACTCATACACTGTAAGAAAATAATTAAAAAATCCTTTAGAGACTTTAATTGTAAATTCAGCTTTTTTGATTACAGGACAACAAACCATTTTATCAATTTAAACATTACATAATGATTCCATTACCTAATAAAAATACAGGATGATAATAAGGTACCAACAGAAACTATCTGGCAGTGTTTCAATCAGCAGGTTTTATTGGGGTCCAGGAGGTGAAATGGTCCCAACTGCAAGGTTTCAATATTGAAATGGATAATAATTAACTTATTTAAGGGTTGGGTAGATTTTGCATCCAATGTTTAAAACCCAAACCAACAAATTTCTAGCTTTATTATGTTTTTGCACACCTCCCGCCCAAGTCGATTAAAAGGACACACAGTTTTAAACAAATAACATGCTGCTAAACCTGTCGATTCAGGTCGGCACAGGTTTGTTGGACATGTTAAACAATTTGAGGTATGAGCATTGTGAGAAGGCTCAGAAGTGTCTAACTTTAACAATATGGACCAAGATCTCTGAGAAAAGTGAATAAACATTTTTTTTTAATTAATGCTGAAAAGAGTAAGTTCAGTTATGAAGTAATAAAGATATCCAGCCATATATTAGTTATAAAGGAGTTGCTGAGTGTGATCTGCTATTGGTAATATCTACCAGCACCTACATACGAATGCTTTTTTATAGCACTGGCTCAATCAATAAAAATATAATTTTCTTAAGTAAGTGTATTTCAGGGATGAAACAATTTCATTAATGGTGATTAATTGATTATTCGATTAATCGTCAACTATTTAGTAATCGATTAACATTTTGTATTTAAGGTAAGAAATTTTTTTTCAATATGGTCTATCCAAAACGTCTCAAGTGGAAACATTTAAGTTTCACCTGGTTTAATTTTATTAAACATTTTATTTGAGGAACCTTTGGCTATCTCATTATTAATCAGTTAATCCAAAAAAAGAACCAACAGATTTATGAATTTGCAAAATAATTGTTAGTTGTAGCCCTAATATATTTGCACTTTTATCATCTAAGTAAGTGAAACGACTATATTGGATTTTTGCACTTATAATAAGTAAGACACATCTCTGATATCGTATTTCAACTACACCCTTTAAAGGGAGTCCAATTTTAATAAAGGGGAAAAAACACCTGTTGCAAGATATTTTTGCTGATCTTTAGAGGGAATTGTGCAATATAATCAGATTTTTTTTTAGCAAGATTTGGTCTTTCTTTAATCACGTTTTAATTAAAACGAAATTCAAACAATTGCCCCATAATCCATTCATCTTCTTTTTGTTGACCAAGGTTTCTAAATTTGGCAGTAAAGTCTTTTTTATAGTTAACAAGCCCCATTAGCAGCTATTTCACTCTTACAGTAATGTCTTAGTAATAGGAAAAGACACTGTTTGATTTTTATTCTCACCAGAATATGGCTGACATTGCAGAGACCTGTTGTTCAACAGCTTCTGATAAGACTGACCTTGACTGAAAGTTACTCTTTGAGGCCAATGCTGCATTTTAACGTGGTTCTGAGGAAAGAGATTCCATGAAGGCAGCTCATAATGATGCAAATCACACAGATATAACCATCAGACAATTGGTTTGAGTAAAACAGAATAGTTTCCATTTAATACCATATAAGACTGTGTTATGTGGATATTAAATAAATGTGCAAACAGATTCAATGAAGTGGCCATTTTATCTCCAGTATTCTTCTAAATAGTTGAGGATTCCTGTTTCTCTGATTTGTAGAAACCTTTTTTTGGATATTTCCTCCGGCTTTTCTTTGTCTCAATACGTTGGTGTGGGATTTCTCTTGGTTTTCTACATCCCACATGTTATATTTAGTCCTCCTTTATTTTATTCACATGCAGGTTCCCCTCCAATCTGCATTTATATCCTTAAACTCTGATGCTGTAAGCCCATGTTTCTGGACTTCTATTACTTGGAGTCCATTTAGTTCTTCATGTTTTAAGTAAAACTATTCTATCTATTTGTTTGTTTCAGGCTCCTGTATTAAAGTCCAAAGGTTTTTCACCCACTAAATAAACTCAAAATGGAGCCACTGGATTTGGATGGAATTTGGTAAATATGCAAACTAGGCAATAGGTGCGTACTTTGCTCAAAGGCAGCACTTCTTTCCTTTCATCCTTTCAATTCAGTTCTATTCAGTTTATGTATATTCACAACAAAATGTATATATACACTACCGTTCAAAAGACTGAACTTTGTGTTTTCCTGAAAAGTCACACTTATTCACCACCATACGTTTGTGAAATGAATAGAAAAAAGAGTCAAGACATTTACAAGGTTAGAAATAATGATTTGTATTTGGAATAAGATTTTTTTTTTTTACATCAAAATTTGCTCTCGTCAAAGAATTCTCCATTTGCAGCAATTACAGCATTGCAGACCTTTGGCATTCTAGCTGTTAATTTTTTGAGGTAATCCGGAGATATTGCACCCCACACTTTTAGAAGCAGCTCCCACAAGTTGCATTGGTTGGATGGGCACTTCTTGTGTACCATACGGTCAAGCTGCTCCCACAACAGCTCAATGGGGTTCAGATCTGGTGACTGAATACCAGCTGCCTGCTTCTGCTCTAAAAAGTTCTTGCACAATTTGGAGGTGTGTTTATGGTCATTGTCCTGTTGTAGGATGAAACTGGCTCCAATCAAGCACTGTCCATTGGGTATGGCATGGCGTTGCAAAATGGAGTGATAGCCTTCCTTATTCAGAATCCCTTTTACCCTGTACAAATCTCCCACCTTACCAGCACCAAAGCAGCCCCAGACCATCACATTACCTCCACCATGCTTAACAGATCAGGCATTCTTCCAGCATCTTTTCATTTGTTCTGCGTCTCACAAACTTCTTTGTGATCCAAACACCTCAAACTTGGATTCATCCGTCCACAGCACTTTTTTCCAGTCTTCCTCTGTCCAATGTCTGTGTTCTTTTGCCCATCTGAATCTTTTTCTTTTATTGGCCAGTCTCAGATATGGCTTTTTTTTTGCCACTCTGCCCTGAAGCCCAGAATCCCGCAGCAGCCTCTTCACTGTAGATGTTGACACTGGTGTTTTGCGGGTACTATTTAATGAAGATGGCAGTTGGGGACCTGTGAGGCGTCTGTTTCTCAAACTAGAGACTCTAATGTACTTATCTTCTTGTTCAGTTGTGCAACGCGGCCTCCCACTTCTTTTTCTACTCTGGTTAGAGCCTGTTTGTGATGTCCTCTGTAGGGAGTAGTACACACCGTTTTAGGAAATCTTCAATTTCTTAGCAATTTCTCGCATGGAATATCCTTCAATTCTAAGAACAAGAATAGACTGTCGAGTTTCAGATGAAAGTTATCTTTTTCTGGCCATTTTTAACGTTTAATTGACCCAACAAATATGATGCTCCAGAAACTCAATCTGCTCAAAGGAAGGTCAGTTTTGTAGCTTTTGTAACGAGCTTAACTGTTTTCAGATGTGTGAACATGATTGCACAAGGGTTTTCTAATCATTTCTAATAGTCATTTACCACATTAGCAATGTATAGTGTATTTCTTTAAAGTTAAGACTAGTTTAAAGTTATCTTCATTGAAAAGTACAGTGCTTTTCCTTCAAAAATAAGGACATTTCAATGTGACCCCAAACTTTTGAACGGTAGAGTATATATCTATAACACATGTAATTTCAAGGCACTTTATGGAGACAATAAAATCAGATTGGTGAAAAGTTTCTGTAAGTTGATTAAATACAGTCAATGACTTGCAAAAACATGCTCCTCCTGGATGAGCCTACGGCGAAGATTTTCACTTGCCTTTTGTGGCTGTCTCTTCAGCAATCTCTTTTAACTTGAGGAAATGGTTCAATGAGACAGCTAACTAGCTCCAAAGGTGGCCCCGTCCTGGAAAGGTGCAGCCAGGAAGATGAGATCCAAGACAATTCTCATGTCATTGGATGAATGAGAGCACTTACAGTTAATCACAGTAAAGGGAACAGGACAACACTGAAAAACAGGCCAAGCTCCAACATCTATAAACAGAGATGTTGATGGCAGCAGCACAGCTGATATTTCAATCCAGGATGGTGTCACAGTCAACAAGAAACAGACCAGAGAAAAAGCAGAGAGAACCTAAAGTTATAAGCGGAACTTAACAAATACTGTAGAATGGGAGAACAGAAATAGAATGAAGCAGAATGAGGAAAAAGTGGTCTGGTATGTAATGCAGAAGTCAAAACACATAGCAGCATAATTATAGAAAATGGGTCAGGATAATTTTGGATGAGATAGAGCCACAGTAGGGCCAAGGTAGAGACGTCTGTCTTTGGCAGATTTAAAAAGTGATGTGTTGTGTGTTCATATAGCAGATTGTTATCAGCTTGCAACATGCTCATTTGTTCAAAAGACAAATAGCCCCATGTGCAATATTGGATCTAAACTAAATATTTCCTTGGGATGAATGAAGAAAAACAAAGACAACTTTAAGGTATGGGCTAACTGAGGAAAAAAAATGCACCACTAAATAAATTAAGAAATAATTACACATAAAATGCTAATTCAGGAAAAAAGCTTGACTTAGAGCAAACTGACTTCAGCCATCTTAATGGTAACCATTTTTCTGTTGGGCAGTAAAATGTCTCACAAAGAAAATTAAATGTAACATTTCTTTGCTGGTGCTCCAGTCAGATAGACTAGATTCCCTGACTCTCTGGCTTCTTTTTCTCCTTCATCAGTTTTCCTCTGTATTCTCTTCTTCTATCTTATATTTTATATTTTCGAACAGAAAATATAAAATGTACATGTCACATGGGCAAAATAATTTGTTTTATATTTTCATTCTTAAGTTTGTTTCATTCAAATTTTTTTCCTTTCTTGATTGTTTTTACTGTCTGTTCGAAATAAATAAAAATAAATAAATAAATAAATAAATAAATATCTCTATGATTCTGAATCCTGCTAATCTTTATCACTTTTGTAACATTCTTTACCTAATCCTCAATCATTTCTTCAGCTGTTGCACTTTGAGTGGCTCCCTTTACCTCTGACCCTCCTGGTCTCTATCATTCTTCCTTCTTCTATCTCACAGTATTTTATTACCTCTCTTCCCTCTCTTTTTTTTTTTTTTTTTTGCCAAAGTAAATAGAAACATCCTCATTATGATCTGTAATGTGCAAACATCAAGATCTGGAAAATTTCAGCCCACACAAGCAGTTTCGTTTAAAAATCTTGATGGCTGTGAGCTTATTATTGTATATATTATATCTATATAATATAAACATTTATGTGATATATTTTTGGGAAATAATCTGTCGTTTGAAAGCTATAAGTGGCTTTCAAGGGATTAGTGATCGCAAGTTCACAAAAGTAGGGGGATAGCTTGGGGGCAAAGCTCTACAGCAGGGGGCAGTTGCCTCCCTAGGTCCCCTGTGGATCCGCCCATGGTAGTTAGATACCGTTATCCACTAATGCTCAGTTATAGAGGGGTAATACATTTTGTGCAAAGCTACAACAGGAATAATGAAGTTGCATGAGTTCAGAGTCAAAGCAGCCTGAGAGCATAACTCAGAAGACTAAAGGATCCTAACCTTAAGTCAGTAGCTGAACCTTGGCTCTATCAACCTCAATAAAGATAACTGAATACTTAAACTCAGATTAGCTCCTCACTTCAATCACATTTACCCATATGATTACAGAAGCTATAAAACTGACTGTAGCTGTAAGACAGGGCACTATGGTGTTTCCTGTTTAATTATTTACATGTATCTATATATTTTCCTTATAGTAAAGTTGATTAACTGCAAATTTCTGTCAATCAGCTGCAACGTTCAGTCCATTAGTTTTAGGCATCCAGATACAATGATCACTAAACATGATAAAGCATAACAGAGAAGTTAATGTTGGTTTTAAAGTGGAAGTTGTATATGACTGTGTTACTTCCTGACCAGCTCTTCACGTATAGAGTGAAATCTTTGTAGTTACGTTTTTGCAGCATTGCAGCATTTTTAAAATCTCACCTTTAGTTTTGTATTGAATTCAGGACTAGTCTTTGACTAGACCTTTCTGACATACTGTCACTGTTTGCTAAACCATTCTGTTATAATTCTGATACTATGTGTAGGATTGTTATCCTACTACAAAATGAACTTCTTAGTCTATATTCACATCAATACAGACTAGATGCCTCTTTTTATTGAGGAAATTCTCCCCACAGCATGATGCTGCCATTGCAAAGTTTCACTGCATGAATGACGGGTTCAGGAAGATACGCCTTCACATTTGGATCTCATCTTTATAGATCACATGACTCTGTAAATTTGCAACATTTTAAAAGAGGCATTATCGTGGGAAGAATCAAAATGTACATTTACTAATTACATTTGGTAAAGAACATTCCCCCGCAAAATTACAATTTGATAAAAAAAAAAGAGTAATGAAACAGACAGGAAAAAATAAACACATATTTGTTAGAAAATAACCCCGAGAACATTAATGCTGATAGAGAAACGTAAGTTTTTACTTTCAACTTAGCTAATTCACTTCTTAGATCAGCTTTTGAACTTTGCTTATTAAGTTTTTAACTTAACTTAATCACTTTTTTAACTTAATTTACAGTAGGTAATAAATCCCTGTGTGGTAGAGGTGAACCTTGCAGACCCTGCAGCCCACATTTGAACTCATTGCCTTGATTGCTGCAAAGTGGAGGACTAAAATCGTGATAAAATACATTTTCTGTTTGAAAATAAACATAAGATTTACACTGTATTAATCTTTTTTTTTTTTTATACCAAGAGCTTTATTTTGCCTTGAATCCCCTGAGATTCATTTTGCTTTCTCAAAATGCATCAAATGAATAAAAGATCAATTATGATCCAGATAAAAATAATATATTCTTTTTTGCAATCCTTATTATTTGCAGGTTTTCAAAAGCATGATTCCTTAGAGCTAGACTCGCATGAGAACATGCAAATAAGCCAGTGGCAGTCATCAATCGATCTTTCACCAACGCAATGAGTGGAAATCTGAGCCTTAAGCGTACAAATGTTACCTTAAATAAACTTCAACTGGATCGTACCTGTTTCTGGGGGATAACTCCCAATATGCAAACAATTGAGAAAGAAAAAGAAAAGCTCTGGTTATGTAACTGGTGCAGTGATGAAATAAACACACAAAGAGACTTTCTTCTCTCTGTCTTTGAATGATGAATGGAAAAAGTTCACTTCTTTGCACAGAAGGACTGAGCTGTAAATTCAGCGCACGAACTACACCCTTAATCCCAGCAGCTCAGAGGACATTTGCTGTACATTGTGTAATTTTCCTGCTTTGGCCACATCTGTGTTTTTCTGGGCTTCAATCTGGACCTGAAAAACAGCACAGGAGGGTAGTTTGTGTTTTTGTTAATTCCAACATCTGTCTGCTGAATTTAGCCCAGAAAATGTGTTCTCGTGTCCGAGGGAGAGAACACAGACCCAGACGGAGACCCCTCACCTAATGCATGTTTATTCAGATGGGTGTTATTTTGAACAAGAGCGAAAATATCCTTCTGTTTCACAGCGCATACCATCGACGGAGCAAATTCAGCTGCAATTGGGTTAAAAATTTATTTAAAGCAATACATTTTTTTAGTTAAAGGATCAAATAGAGCCAATAACAAGATGATTGAATTCATGGTCAACAAACCTCCCCTTTACATTTATGGCTGCATAGGTGTAAAATGAAATGACTTTATTGAGCATGAAGATTTTTAATAACTAATTTTGACTGACACAAATTCAGTGTCAACTGAATATTCCAACATAAAAACTAATTGAAACAAGAGGAGATGAGAGAGGAGAGGAGCATGTTCTGAGATCTTTCCAGCATGTCTTCACAAGTCAGTTAGATTATTAAAGGTGTGCTCTATTTAAAACAACAAAAAATAGTTCTGTTCCTTTGCTCAATGTTGTCCCCTCTGGCTACAGAAGCAATAAGACCAGAACCACAAATACTGACCAGTTGTCAAGCCAAATGGCCAAATGACCTCTTGGCCCTCTGGGTCA
>NW_015151439.1:118446-127838 GCF_000732505.1 Cyprinodon variegatus
CTTTTCGACAAACGTTCTGGAAAATATTAGCGTTTCGTGTTCGTTTTGACTTCGTGTGGACGGGGCCTTAGTGGAGCAGTGGCTTAATGCAAGAAGGTCTCGGGTTCGACTCCTGGGCCGGGGTCTCGCTGCATGGAGTTTGCATGTTCTCACTGAGCATGCGTGGGTTCTCTCCGGGTACTCCGGCTTCCTCCCACAGTTCAAAAACATGACTGTTAGGTTAATTGGCTTCTCTAAATTCTCCTTAGATGTCAGTGTGTGCGTGAATCGTTGTTTGTCCTGTTTGTCTCTGTGTTGCCCTGCGATGGACTGGCGACCTGTCCAGGGTGTACCCTCTTGCCTGTAGACAGTTGGCGATAGGCACCAGCACCCCTCCTGACCCCACTTTAGATTAAGCGTGTCAGAAAATCGATGGATGGATGGAAAAATGTGTATCTGCTTTTGGAAAAAGCTGATGAACGTCACAGATTTCTTTCTTCCTGGTAGAAGTAGGTATCAAACTTATTTTAGTATCCTTTATTTTTCCTTACCATAAGGAGTTCAATGTTTTCACTGCACTGAATGGACTGTATTCTTTTTAACATTAAATGTTTTCTTTAACGCATTTTGTTTGGTTTTCTCTACCAGCAAGTGCTCCATCTCCACCCTCCCATGTGCCCCTCATACCAACTGAACAACACAATGCAGCAAGGCCCCACATAATTTCTCAATTCTTCTGCTTCTCCGCTTCTGCAATTAATTTCTAAGCCTTGTTACATAATAACGATTAATTATGCAACAGATTTTTACTGTGTTGTTTCAGGTCCCCTGCTCCCCTAATGGTTCCGGGTGCAGCTTTTTCAGTGGTTAAGGCTGCTGTTGACATTCTCATGCTCCCTCCCGCTCCTTCGTTTCTTTCGGAGTCTGGCCCCGTTGAATCAACCCGGATGGGTCAGGGAGGACCAACGGTCTGACGCACACGTGTCCCAAAAGGTTTGGGGAAAACAAGGGAACACGTGCAGTTAGTCAGTGACCGCTCTGCATGGGCCATCATCAATGCAGAAATGTTTTGGTGCTTTAGAGCAGATGGAGGACTTGAAGTCCATCTGGTGGGATATATCTTTAGTCTGTTTTCTAATTGGTTAATCCATGTTTGGAAATCAGTGACGGGATTTCACCATTATATACAAAGTGGGTTTCGAAAGCTGTGGGCCGTTTAGCTGCAGCCAGTTATTGCTTCAGGATGTTTTAGATAAGATGTAGCTCAAAATGTTGAATGGCAAACATTTTTGCAATGTCATAGTTAAAAAAAACTGACCTGAAATGTTTTCATGAACTACCCCAGGCTTCTTGGTGGCGATGCAACTCAATCGCTAAGGCCCTGAGAAAACTAAGAAGCTGAGGAGTAACTCTAAATATTGCTCCTATATTTAACTTGGCTGGGGTTTGGGTGTAGAGACCTAAATGAAAACACTTCATCTGATTTTGGCCTCCCTTTGAGTTTTCTTTTTTAATCCTAAATTCTTTAGCAGAAGCCAACTGGACTTTCATCTCTCAACCAATAACATTAACATAGCAAGTATTAGGAGCTTTACATTAACTACGTTTGAACCTTCCCTAAAATTCCCTTTTAAACCTTTCGAAATACCCATCAACCATTGCTTTATGGTGGCATATCATGATAAAATCTCAATAAAATGACCTCACCCAGTTAATATCTATTTATGTTTGGATTTCTGGTGAATTTAATCCTCAGAAATAACCTCCACCCTCCTTTCTCAGATGGAAATGAATGATGTGGTGCTTTAATTCCCCCCATCTCCTTAAGAGGTGCGTGTTACCTTCATAGTGATCAGTCATGCATTTAAAACCTCAGAGAATTAACTTGTTTATTTAGCTAACAAGCAAACCTAGCAACAGTTGTGAGGTCGCAGTCCTCTTACCACACCTGTAATTCAATACTTTCTATTTCTGATTTTAATATTGACGTATAATTTCAATCTTAAACACCCTTCCTTTGGAAATTCTTGGCAACATTAAACCTACAGCTATAGCCCGTGGTGTTTAGGGTTTATGTATTCAGGTATGCTTAATCTGACATATAAATTTCACTAATCCTATATAAATATAACAGCTAAATGGCAGAACTTGCATGTTGCAGCATAAGCCTCTGACTCAAAAGCTAACAGGCTTCTCTCAAACCCAGGAATAGATATCAGCTATATTCGTCACCATGTGACTGACAAAGACAAACTCTTGTTACCGTCACTTATCACATGAGCTAACTGGCCCTGCAGTTTCCCTTACCCCCTGGAGCTACTAGTAAAATGCTAAATTGGGTCAATATTTCATGCAAATAAAGATCCATGTGTTCATGAATGCACCTATGAATTATTATACATGCTTAAGTTTTTTTCACAATCAGAAAAACAATTTTTAGATGTGAAAGAGCTGGTCTGACTAGTTTCAGCGAATAACAGACAACTTTGAGGAAGCACACTGCTGGTCAGCTGGCTGAAAGCAGCTGGGGAACCACATTTCTCTCTTTCTAGGAGAAAAAGACGAATATGTCTCTTACTGACTGGGAACCTCAAAAAATACATACAATATATAGGGTAAAATCGTCCTAAAGATTCTGAAAATACAGACAATAATGGTTTGAATCTTAATATAAAGTTTCCATATTCTTACTTTGGAATTCTGATATTTTATTTTCTTATATTTCAAATTTTATTATTAAAGAGCTCTGATTGCTCACTGATGTCATATGACCCACTAGCCTTATTATATGCAGAGATGTTTCCTTTTGGCATTAACATTGTGAAGCCCTCTTGTTAAAAAATAACAAATAAAGCAATAGATGCCCCTTAACATAAACCTTGCTTTGCAAACTAGGATAACAATAAAAGTTGGTCATATTCTTAGTTTATTTAATTTTTTTTTATCTTTTTTTAAATTTATTTATTTTAAGCTGTATAGTCTTCTATGTAGTAGAGGGATATAGGCCCCTTGTTGGAAAAAGTAATAAATCCTTGGAGCGATGGAAGCTAATGATCTAAAAGTAAGCAAAGGTTTTGTTAAAAAATTGTATTTGCTCTTTATTTGAGAAGGTAAATAAGATGATCTGCTTAAAATACATTAATCAGCTTTGAAAAAGTTAATATAAGGAAGTTGTAATGTGTTTTTTTTCCAATTTAAAAATAAATCATATCTACGTATCTGCTAAAATCAAGAAAAAATTAACTTTTTTTTTCTTTTCTTTTTAAAGGATTTAGTAATAACTGACACCTCTCAGTGGAGAGAATTAGATAAATTGAGTAATTTTTCCTACCCACTAGGGTTCTCTGTGGAAGAACAGCTCAGCTTATTTGACTTCATTAGTTGTTAGGAAAATGATTATGCAAAACAGTATGGTGGGAACCACACCATAGATAAATGGAAGTTGGATCATGTCTAGCAGAAAGTTAAAAAATATAAAAACAACAACACTGAGGCTTGTTTAAGGGATGCAAAGTTTGCCCTTCTCAAGAGTGGAGACTTTATCTCTCAATGCTGATAAGGATGCAGCGGCTACATTAATTTTTTGGTAAAAAATTATTTTAAAAAGGAAATACGCGTTCAAGAGCACGCAGCAGCCCATTACTCCTCGTGCCCGCCCTGTTTAAAATGTGCTGTTCTCATAACTCATACAAGCTGTATGTGGACATTTACTGTGTCCACATACAGTGGGGACTATACACTCACCGGCCACTTTATTAGGTACCCCATGCTAGTAACGGGTTGGACCCCCTTTTGCCTTCAGAACTGCCTCAATTCTTCGTGGCATAGATTCAACAAGGTGCTGGAAGCATTCCTCAGGGAGTTTGGTCCATATTGACATGATGGCATCACACAGTTGCCGCAGATTTGTCGGCTGCGCATCCATGATGCGAATCTCCCGTTCCACCACATCCCAAAGATACTCTATTGGATTGAGATCTGGTGACTGTGGAGGCCATTTGAGTACAGTGAACTCATTGTCATGTTCAAGAAACCAGTCTGAGATGATTCCAGCTTTATGACATGGCGCATTATCCTGCTGAAAGTAGCCATCAGAAGTTGGGTACATTGTGGTCATAAAGGGATGGACATGGTCAGCAACAATACTCAGGTAGGCAACAATGCTCAATTGGTACCAAGGGGCCAAAAGAGTGCCAAGAAAATATTCCCCACACCATGGCACCACCACCACCAGCCTGAACCGTCGATACAAGGCAGGATGGATCCATGCTTTCATGTTGTAGACGCCAAATTCTGACCCTACCATCCGAATGTCGCAGCAGAAATCGAGACTCATCAGACCAGGAAATGTTTTTCCAATCTTCAATTGTCCAATTTCGATGAGCTTTTTCAAATTGTAGCCTCAGTTTCCTGTTCTTAGCTGAAAGGAGTGGCACCCGGTGTGGTCTTCTGCTGCTGTAGCCCATCTGCCTCAAAGTTCGACGTACTGTGCGTTCAGAGATGCTCTTCTGCCCACCTTGGTTGTAACGGGTGGTTATTTGAGTCACTGTTGCCCTTCTATCAGCTCGAACCAGTCTGGCCATTCTCCTCTGACCTCTGGCATCAACAAGGCATTTCCGCCCACAGAACTGTCGCTCACTGGATGTTTTTTCTTTTTCGGACCATTCTCTGTAAACCCTAGAGATGGTTGTGCGTGAAAATCCCAGTAGATCAGCAGTTTCTGAAATACTCAGACCAGCCCTTCTGGCACCAACAATCATGCCACATTCAAAGTCACTCAAATCACCTTTCTTCCCCATACTGATGCTCGGTTTGAACTGCAGGAGATTGTCTTGACCATGTCTACATGCCTAAATGCACTGAGTTGCCGCCATGTGATTGGCTGCTTAGAAATTAAGTGTTAACGAGCAGTTGGACAGGTGTACCTAATAAAGTGGCCGGTGAGTGTATAGTGGACTTTATAGCAAACTCAGTTAACTGACTGCTCAGACAGACGATCATGACGTAACTCCTCCTTCTCTGCACAGGGCTTTCGCCATCTTTGTTATTGGCCGCCACTGTCAGGTAGCGACAGCCTATAAAGATACGGGACTTTCTGTGACAGCAAATCCCATAATGCTTTGCGAGGAGAGCTCTCCACGCAAAGACTTCCGCGATATATCTGCCCTTTCTTCTCATACACTTCGTGGACACTTTTTCTCTTACGAAACTCTGCAATTTTGAAAGAACAGCAGTTAGAGAGGTGAGCTTCAATGACTGTCTGAAACCCTAGCTCACTACACATATGCGGCTGTAAGTGTGCATGCGCAGAAAAAGATGGCTAACGGAACAAGCACCTAGGATGGCCTTAAATAAACATATTACGAGAATGATTGACAATTAGGAGGACCACTTATTTAGATGATCCACATAGAAATCTATACCTATAAGTATGCACAGCAGTATATTTATAAAAAGAGAGATGGTGGAATTATTTTTGAAAGCATACATAGCCTAATTAATATAGTCTATTAACCTAAAGCAATATACATGGTATGGTTGTTACATGTCAGATACGCCGGTCATTGACTTTAACCAAGGAACCTTACAGTAGAACTGCAGTCAGTCCCTAGATTGGCATGGCTATCACTGCCCCTACATAGTTAGGGACAAATACAGAGGACACATTTCCATTGGGATCAGCTTCATAGTCATGGAAGGCCACTTCTTTGATTTTATTTATTTTGCTCAGGCTACTCATAAGCCCACAGCCCACCAAATATTAAAAGGGCAATATCATTGCCATTACTGTTAATAAATAGTAGAAATTTTATACATTCAGTAATAAAATGTCACAGGGCAGGGTATGGGGGATGGTCATTTAAGAAGGTGGATGATCTTTACGATTTTTTAAAGAAATCTTCAACTCAAGTACCGAGTATACACCATATAAAAACAGTTCAATTCAGTTTTTGTGAAAAGGAAATTTAATACTCTATTAACTCTAATATTTGTTTTAATCTCTGTAGAAGATGATGGCTAATATTAACAAACATCTCCTTTTTGTTGATAAGATTGCTTCATATGGGACCAGGTCAAAGTCAAAACAAGACTAAGATTCTCCAAATATGGTCTTATATCTGGTCTCATTTACCACTGCTCTGTGTAGTGGTCTGTGCAACAGCGGAACTAAAGAAGCCTCTGACTGAAGACAATTTCACAAAAAGGATATTTAATAGTATAACTAGGGCATGATTGCCCCATTGACATGTGAACAAGAGCTGTACAGCACACAGTTGTTCAGCTGAGCTAAAAATAGGATGAATAGTTGTGCGTGCTGGTGCGCTATTTCCAAGTGGCTAGTGTTCATGGACGCAGTGAGGAATGACAAGCCTTTAGGATATCATATTAAACCAGAGGTCTCTCAGGTCTTTTAAATGGTGACGTCTTTTAAGAGGAAAGCTTTAAAGGTGGATATCTGAGGGATCAACAGGCGATTTAGCCACTAAATCCTGTCCTTCATTTGATGTTGAAGTAAAGCAGACGTAGCTGTTAATGTCCGACCACAACCTCCAATCTAGCCGCTTCATTTTTCATTAGGACACAACATGACTCATTAAATTAAATTAGCTATGAATAGCTGTGATGTGCCATTCTTATTAGGAAGGTACTATTTAGGTCACAAACAAAGAGCCATTGATGTTCTAAGGCTGCTCAGGAGAACCGGCGTCCTACAGCATTTTATCCTCCCGTTCGGCGTCTTGTTTCTGCTGTGTCAGGGGAAGAAGCTCTCCCTCGTGAAGAGTGTTTGCATAAACAAAGATTTGTCTCACGGAACGTCATGCGCCACTTGTTGTCACAAATTGAGTTGCACTAATTATACAAACAGAGGCTGCGGCTCACGAGAATTAGATGCTGTGCTGTCATACAGGCCAACTGTGAGGTGGCAGCCCCAAAGTCCTGTACTTTTCCACCAGGCAGCTGAATAAATGGCAGGAGCTTCTGGAATTTTCTCAACTGTCGGGGCTTATCTCTGGCCATCAGTGCCAACGCCGCCCACACACAAACACACCAGTCTCCTTGGATCTTTGTCCTGTCATTCCAGGGGGAATGACTGATGCACCTTTCCAGGAGAACCAAAGCCAGGATGATCTTCTAATGCCGTCACTTTAAATGAAAGTCAAAATGATAAACTCTTGCATCTTTTTAAGTGATGTGGATGCTGCATAAGAACTAAAGAGTTCAAGGACTCCTCCTTATTCTAATGTGACCTCTATATATGTGAACGTCATGCCCTTTCACCCAGTTGCTGCAGTCTGTAGAGCGTTTGTACATTAAGGAGGGTTGCCTGTACACACAATAATGGGAGTGCAGTCTATGACGTGTGCATTTGCTTTCATTTTGACACCGCCTATAGAGGAAGAGTTGCTGGATTTCATAAGAGCATAAACAAACCAATGTGAGTTAACTGTGTAAACAATTATGATTGGTTGATAAAGATTGTGCTGCTTTTCACATTTATTTCATTATTTGTGGAAACATTTTAGAATATTGAGTTAAATTATCTGTTTTGATGCTAAAATTATTTGAGAAAACATTATTTTAAGTCTTACTTTGCTGTGGGACTCGGGTTATATGAGACTTGGAAATTGCTCATTTGGCGGCTTTATACATACATGAATTGAAGTGGAACTTAATAATCCATAAAGTTCAATCTGATGCTGGACAAATCTTTTCAGATATGACAGCTTTAACTTATTTCGGAAAGGTGAGAATTTCTGAGTTGCGCATTTGTGAGGTCAGACATTGATGTTGGACATGTCAAGACATTTTCTAGAGGTTTCTAGACCAATAAGCTCAATCATGTCTTTCTGTAAAAAAAAACAAAACATGATTAGGTCCCAAACTTAATTTACAAACATGGTGGATATCGAATTGTCCCAAACGTTTTGGTATATGCTGCTGAATAAAGCAGAATGTTTAAAGAACAGCCCCCACAGCACTACCCCTTCTACACTATGCATGTATGCAAGTCTCGTTTTTCTGGATTTCTGCACACAGATGCAAGTTTGTGTTCATAAAATGACAAAAAAGGATTAAGCTGTCGAATAGCACAAATGCTTTTGCAAGGCGCTGTAGAGTTGTCAAGAAACAACACATTCCCGTGCAATAACAGAACAAGGGATCTCAGTCCTTCTGGCTCATACGCCAGTGGGTGGGGCTCAGGAAATTCTTCCTTCTCAACCACCATGTCACATTTTTCCCCATAAGTTAAAAAAGACAAGATGGCTAGCTGTGATCTGTTCAGTTAGTCACCTCATAAAGATCAGTTAAAAGTTTAAAGTTGTATCACATGGTTACACACCCTCACAGCACTGTTGTATAAACCCTCCTGTTGACTTAAGAGGAAGACGACATTTCTAAACTTCATGGAAACCACTTTGCAAACCTTTTCCTAATGTGGTTTGTGGTTATTCTCCGGATTTGTTATTGTAAAACAATAATCTCGCATTTGTCCTGACATGATGAAATATTTTCGAAGTATCAGATATGTCATCCTATAAGGTCAGAGGTCCAGATGAGGAACTTGCAGTGACTCATTATTGTCATATTTAATTAAAAGGCCTGTATGAAGTATTAATATCTTAGTGGGGTATATATCCTTACAGTTGTACATTATGGCTCTTTTTGGTGGAATAATAAAACCCAAATATCCTCAATTCGTCCACACGAGGGCACTATTTCCTAAATAATACCTAGAAAGAAGCTTGCAGCTTTAGAATCTGTGCTGTGAATGATTTACAAATTATTTTTTTAAAAACTCGAGCCTAACATGAATAGTGGTTTTAGTGGTAAAAGTTTATCAACTCTACTATTTCATTTTTTCCAAGCAGGTTTAAAGCAACTGTTTATTTTTGTTTGCAGCCAAACAAAAAGTGCTGGTTTGAATTAGAAAAGACCAAAAAGAAACTATGAAATCTGTGAAGAGTTGTAACCTAGTGGTGAAATATTTTTTTTTTGGTTTGCCTCAGAAGTTCACAAACAAAACAAAAGTCCATCATTTGTACCTCATCTTTATGGTTGTTTGATTTTAAATTGAACAGCAAATTATTATAATTATTATTAAGCAATATACAGACGAAGGAGGAATTTATCAATATGATTTTTCTGATCACATTATTTTAGAAATTAAAACCGCGGTTAAGCTACATCTGCTTAAGTTTCCTAAAATCTAATTTTGAACTGCTGAGCAAAACTATTACCCATAAACCCATAAACATTTTATGTGTTTATGGGTTTACTGGTTATCATTATGGAGTATATATCATTTAAGTAAAATAACTAACAAAAATAAAGAAAAAAACTAAGTCTCATTAAATGCCTCAAGTTGCAAATGAACATTTTATTCAATCAATCAATCTATCTATCTATCT